>NW_008599513.1:47500-54158 GCF_000691845.1 Merops nubicus
CTCTTTGCCCCAAGCCCGTTCATAATAATTTTACAATTTGCTTGTGTTGTTTAGAATGCTTGTCTCTCTGTGAAAGAATTTCCTGTAAGCCTTAGAAGGGGGAAAATGATTTTTAAGTGCACTGGGTAAAGGTTAATGTTTTGAAAAGCTTGGCTGAATTCTTGGCATTCAGGAAAATCCGACGCCCCCACCCTCGTGCAGGCAAATGTAAATGTTGTCTGGTAAATGGACAGAATTTGGGAGCCTCTGGAGTTAGAGAAAAGGTACAGAGAACATCCTGATGAGGTAAAAGGAGGAGTAATTTAATTGTCTAACTCCTTCTGTGCTCGAGAATATCAGACAGATGGGGAGGATAAAACAAGGAGCTCAATAATTAATTTTCATGTTCCTCACTAGTGGGACCTCTTTAATCCCTGTTCCTGTGATTATAGAGAAAGGCTGGATTCTGAAGTTTCACTCATTAGCTACGTGTTGTATGAAAATACCTGTATTTTCAAAAGGAATAGTGACAAGAATGAAAAATTTCCGCTATTAAAAATATCTTGGTGTCAGGGACTTTTGTGAAAGAACAAAAAACTCTCTGATTCCCTCAGATAAATAATGAAACAGATGGTTGTTGGGAGGTGAAAGGTCAAACCTTCCCTGTTGACTAAAACACAAGGTTGACTTAAAAGATTTTCTGAAGTTATTCAAGAGGCAGCTCAGCTCAGCAGCCTGTGTCTCCTGCCTCTTAATGAAATGAGGTGGGCTTCCTTAAAACCACTGGTGGGGGCAGGTACCTTCAGGTGGCTCCTCTGAAGAAGGTTGGCACCCATTCCAGCACGACACCACGCTCCTGCACTCTGCATCCACAATAAAGGATATCATTGAATAATTAAGCTGACTTGTCCAGGGATATTAGGTTATCCAAAAAGGCTAAATATGAAGATTTAATCCGCTTCCTAAATGAACCGTTCACTTCCCACCCAAAAGGAGAGATGAAAAAGGCATCAAGGAAATCCTTGAAGTCCTGAGAAAATGATCAATAATACAATTTAGAAAAATGGCACACAAACAAACATTGGCTGTAGGGTGAAGCTGCTGCATTCGTTAGCAGACTCCTATTAAAGGAGGAGAGGAGATTTTTAAAGCAGCGTATAGACTAAAGAGGCAGATGCTCTAACTCGTATGATTCCACATAATTTTAGGGCAAATTGTGCAATCACTCAAACACACCAACATTTCAAGGTAATTTTCCTAAGTCCCTATTGTGATCTAATTCCTTATTAAGGAGAATAAAGCAGCCTGCCGTTGTAATTCATCAGCCCTTTGCACTGCACAACAACTGCTGGAGTTCATTTCATGGGTTTTGCTGAAAAAAAAATAGAATTAAATTTCTAGAATTGCTGACAACAATCTTTGACTGAAGATCTACCTTTCTATTATTTATTTTTTATCTCCCAAATAGAATTAAAGCTAGATTAAAAAACCTGTAGCTAAAATCTGAGAAAGTCAGTCTAAGGAGCAAATCCATGAGCACTTTGGAGTGGCTTTCAAGGTACAGCACACAGCAGAGGAGATGACTGAGCTTCTCATGGAGGGCATGTCGTGATGCAGAGCAGCAGCTTGTCACATGAAGTGCACCCAGAAATCACTATCACTGTCATCCTAAACCAAACCAAACCTCCCTTCCTCATCTGGAGTTAGACCTGGCTCCCACAACCTTCTCCAGACCACCTCGTTGTGCCTTGGGAAGTGCCTGGACGGTCAGATCCCACGAGGGGAAGGTTTGGATGTTTGGTGTGTGAGATCTTGCAGGGTGGTCCAATGGTCTGGAGAAGAGAGGGTGGGATAAACTCTTTTTATCTTGTGGAAAGTGTAATTTCAATGAACATTTTTCTGCCATGATGAAAGGCAGCCTTCCCAGAATGGGATGGAGGAAAAATCAGTCTGATTTCCTGGAAAAATCAGTTGGATGGCCAAGAAGTGTTTCAGAATCAAGCTTATTGCCCAGGGAAATTGTGGATGCCTCATTGATGGAAATGTTCAAGGCCATATTGGAAAGGCTTTGAGCACCCTGGTTGAGTGGGAGATGTCCCTCCCCATAGCAGGGGGCTTGGAACTGGATGATCTTTAAGGTCCCTTCTAACCCAAATCAATTTTTGATTCCATGATTCAAATGATCAAATTCTACGACACAATTCTACCCTCCAAGCCAGGTGCTCCTGTGCAACTCCTGAACTCCTCTGAAGACTCTCTTTACACCAAAGCTACTACCTCCTGGGTATGTGAGGGGAAGATGAATGAAGGCCAGGGTGGAAAACCCCTTGTGGAAGTTCATCCACGTGTGCCCACGAGTGTGCGAGAACATTTCCATGAGCTCACCCACCTACCTCCACGTCCCCACCACCTTGTTGCTGTGCTGTGATAAACGGTCACGGCTGCAGCAGCAGCCACACAAACACACTAAATAAGACAAATAAAAATCCCTTGCATGGCAACTGACAAATAAAAGTCCATTTTCCTTTAAAGGAGGCTCAGAGCCACGTGGGTTTGTGTGCGGAGAGGGAATTCCGCCACTTCCCCACCAAAGAGACAAGGGACCCTGTGCCATAATTTGACCTAATATTTTTTTTCCCTAAATACAAAATGACCTGTTAGAGCATCCCAGGGAGAATATGAATTAGCCCAGGTCAATAGGAGGTCAAATAGATAGGGTGCTAAAATCCCTTTACTACTTTGTAGTATCTTATGCTAATTCAGTTCCCTTCTCTGTGATAAACAAAGCCAGTTGAAAGTAGATAGCATCACACAGTGATGGGTCCCAAAGCTACAATTTAATACAAATCTAGTAATTCCATTATACAACATATCCAGTTCATTTAGAGGCAACGAATGCTTAAGAAGGTCCAGGATTGAAATACCTCAGTTGATACGTTGAAAATATAAATAATCCAGCAAAATTTCATTTGGCGTATAAAACTAAGAGATATGCACGATAGAAATTCTGACTCTCCTCTAAAATGTTGCTCAAAAGCAAATCGTTGGTCTCAGGTCCTTGTACACCAAAGTTGGGGGGGCTTTTTAGGCACATAATCAGTAGATACATTCATTATAAAAAAATCCTCATTGTTCTCTCTTTGCAAAGAGTGATATTACAGGAGTCTAATGAGAATTACTGATTTAATAAAGCTGAATCTTTTTACAGGCAGTGTTTTTCATCTTGAAAGGGTTCTGCAGCAGTCTGCAGCTGAATGCAACTGAAGGACACGTCACACCTCTGGGGCAGAGGAGAGGAGAGCTGACCACGAGCATCAGGGAGAATTGATGCTCTGGGGAGGTGTCTCTGTGTCTCAGATTTTAAGAGGGATGCAGATAGTCTGAGCCTGAGGAAGAGACTCCTGACTTGCTATTTTGCCTTGGTGAAATTGCCTTGCAAAGGATCAGGGTTATTAGGAGATATATAAAATGAGGTAGGAGAGTTGTACACTTCTAAATAGCAATTAGAAAGAAACCCAGGAAAAAGATGTTCTAAGCAGCTAAAGATTCAATGAAAGCCTATGAGCTTTCCAAGAGAGCAGGTTAGGGCAGGGAACCACCAGAAAACTTCTATGAATGGTTAAAAACTACTGAATTTCTGTAAAGCATTTGTGGGTATGATAGGTGATGTGCTGCTCCAGGTAACTAGAATACACAGGAGTGTCCAGAGCCTTCAGCTGGACAAAGAACAGGAAAAAAAAAAACAAGTAAATTCTTTGTAATGAAATAATGGTCAGTAGATCCTGGTGGGACTTAGGTTGTACCTGTCCCAGGAGAAACATGAGTGCAAATCCTCCATAGACTAGAGGTCTCTAACTGCTCAGATCTGTGTTGCTGCAGCTCAAGATGTGAATATTATCTCTGTAAAAAAACTTGTGATATCTGTTGGATAAGGACAATCAGAGTAATTTCCACCCAGCTAGACCCATCCCATCATCTGACAGTAAACAACCTAGAGCTGAATGTAAGGCATCTACTGGAGACTTTTTATTGAGAGCTATCTC
This sequence comes from Merops nubicus, assembly GCF_000691845.1. Taxonomy (NCBI): domain Eukaryota; kingdom Metazoa; phylum Chordata; class Aves; order Coraciiformes; family Meropidae; genus Merops; species Merops nubicus. The sequence goes on from NW_008599513.1 coordinate 51,523, forward strand.
TGCCATAACCCTGTACCCAAGGCTGGGTTCTGGTAAGACCCAGGGCTGGTTGCTGGCACTGTGAGGAAGGGAGGAAATGATCCCTTTAAGATCCTGGAAGAGCCAGTTGAAGCCAGGAGTTGTTAAGTGCCAAGGCTGGGGCAGCACAACGCTCCTTGGGACTGGGATATGGAAAGCAGACATTTGTCAGGCTCCTCAGCTCTGAGAATTTAGTGAACTTGTCTCACATAAATTATCTGGGATTAACAGTGAAAAGGAAGGTGGTTATTCAACTCCAGGTGGCTAACTCAGAGACATGAGCTTCCTGTAGTCAGTCAAGGATATTCCTGGGAAGGGAGTTGATGCTCTCTTCCATTTTTCCCATACTATTGATGCTTCTTTAGGCTACAAGAGGATTTAACCTTGCTGGTTGTGGTTTCTATCAATTTTAGCAGCTTCTCTCCATGGCTGGATATAAAAGCTCATGTCTCCTGGAGTTTTGTTCTCAATTCCAGGTTTCAGCCTGGAACTCCAGGCAGATACCTTCCAGCTAAGATCAGGGCTTTGGGTCTCACTTTAAAATGGAAGGTCTGAGCTTCATTAACAGGGACAGGCTGGAAACTGCTTTCAGTGGGGTTTGACTGAGATCAGAGAGCTGCTAAAATTAACCTGCTTAGGGGACAAGCCACACGAGAAGCCATCAAAAGACTCTGAAGAGCCATGGAAGTCATCTTCTAGCCATCAAAGTGCTGAGATGCAGAGTTTGCTGTAACTCCCTGTTGGAGGAGATAGAAGGCACAGCTGGGAGAAGAGCTTCAGCATGGATCCTTCCCTGCTCGTTTCTGGGTCTGGGGGACAAACCTGTGGCTCATTATGAGATTGGAGTTAATTGAAGAGGAGCTTGGAGAGGAGGCAAAACTTCTGTTGGCTGGGCTCTCAAGAGCTGCAGTGTGCCAGCCCCTTTCTTCTGGTTGAAAGGAGGGTGACAGCAGGGCTGGGTTGAGGTGCTGTGGGGTGAGGGAGGAGTTTTGGCCCTGGGAGCAGGAAATGTGGCTCTCCCTGGGAGAGGCAAATGCAGGTGGGGAGTGAATAACACCAAAGCAGGAGGATGGGAGTCCTGAGAAGAGTTTTGCAGCTTGGAAGAAAATATGCTTCTGAATGGACTTTTTAGCTCTCTACTTGACATCTTCTTTCCAGGTGAGTGCCAGTGACCTTTTCACACGTCCTCTATGAGCTGCACATCCTGTTCCCCAGACCTGCTGGGTGAAGCACCACAGGCTGCAGGAGGTGTGGGGAGTCGATAGCTGGTCAGTCATGTCAAATACCAGATATTTTTTTTTCCTATTACATCATAATTCAGATAAAGATGTGGGTTTGGAGGGGTAATAACGTGTCCTTAAAGAATCTCAGAGCTCTGGTGTGATTAACGATTAGTTTGTAGAAAATCTTGCTAAAGCCACCTCAGTGAAAAGGTTGTAAACTATTGTTTTTCTTTCGTGCTGGCTGTAAAACCAAAAATTTCCATGTAAATTAATGAGACTGAATGCAAGGAATAAGAGAAATCTTCTATTTGTCAGAAGACATCCTATTTTAGGTGGCAGTGCACACTATGTTTAGAGGGCACTTCTTGATGGTTGAACTCCTGAGTTGTGTTATAAACTATTTCTGATCTTAGGTAAAAAAAATGTGTTTGCAATTCCTAAATTAGAGATAACTTTTTTTTTATAGACCCTCACTACATCTCTAGTGTTCCATGATTTATATGTTTGTATAATTCTCACTTTTCTCTGTGGCCTTATAAAAAATACAGTCGGGTTCTTACGAAGCCTCTGAAGACATAAAAGTGTTAAAGACAAGTTAAGAAAAATTCCTGCATTGCATGTTCTCCACTCTTGCTAATTCCTTCATCCAGCCAACGAGAAGGTTATTTTATGGTTGGTCTGCAGTTTTATGGGCTCTTATGAATTACCAGAGGAAACCCCTAATGGAGAGATTCTCTTATTTCATGGGGTGTGCGTTGAGGTCCGTAGCTGGTCTGATCCCTTCCAGGACCAAGAACTGTAATTAGGAGACTTTGAACAGTTTTTTTTGCCCACTTTAAAGTGAGACAACTGTGAGTAACCTGTGTTGGGGCATGCAGGGTGTAATAGATTTGACTGTAATTTGGGATGTGCTGTTTGGCCAAGGAAGGATGTTTTTATCTTCTACATTGCTGACTGTATGAGTTTTTGTATTGTGGAGCATTATAAAGATTAATTTAACACCAAAACCACTTTGGAAGGTTGAATAATCAGTGTTCTCTGGCAGGGAGAGTGTTGGGTGACTGTTGATGGACTAGGTGATCTTGTTGATGGTAGATGGAGGTCTTGGGCAGAACATACAGCTGCTATTCTCTTAGCAGGCTGACTCTGTGTCCTCTCCCTCCTGAGGAATATTCCAAATACTCAGGGTTTGCCACTGCTCCATACTTTTATTTTGCTTCTTGCATCACCAGAAAAAATTCTAGAGGAGCTTCTAGAATGATGCTAAGGATAAAATGTTTCCCAGGTGAAACAGATAGATTTGGATATCACTTAATTTTGATTTCTTTAGTGAACCTTACATTTAAAGGAGGTTTAGACTGTGGTGCAGGAATGATCAAATTGCTACAGTTGTAC
>NW_008599514.1:0-82687 GCF_000691845.1 Merops nubicus
CTCCCGGCAGCTCCTGGCTCCGCATGTTTACTCCCTGCTGTCCGTCACAGGCACCACGCAGCTGCATCTCTGCCGCGAGAGATGGATGTAACTTGCGTGGCTTATTTTATATATATCGCTGGTTTAGTCCGTTTCTAGATCCCTCCGGAGAATTTAAAGAGGAACTAGCAAAGGGAAAACATAAACAAGCTCGATGCTGACTACTTGCAGCTGCAGGGCTCCAAGGCGACAGCCAAGCTACACCCTGTCGGCTACCTTGCTCTAGAACTGATATCCAAGTCCAAGGACAAAGAGGGACAGTAAATTTCGATGGTAAATGGTTTGCAGGGAGGACAGTGACTTGTGATTGTTGCTCTGTCACGCACTGGTGTGCTGCAGCACTGTTGGAGCAGTTCACCTGTTTGATATGTAAAGCATTGATAAAATTTGTACACTCGAACCAGTACATGGCTGCCCTTTTCATTTCTGTTTACAACAGAGAGGCATGTAACAATTGATAAGGGAAAACTGGCAGGAAACATTGAGTGTTAATTGAAGGAGATACTAGTTAGTCTGAAATGGGAATTTTATTAAATATTTTTGATTTTTTTTTTTGATGGTGGAGCCTCTGAAGGATGCCATGTCAAATAGGAAATGGAGCAACATTCTTCTCTCAGGCAGAAGAAACAAATGTGACTCAAACTCACTTTCATTACAGATTTGAAACAGAACAGCCTTGAAGAATTTTACTTTTACTGAAAGCATGAGAAGTCTTTAAAAGCATTGATGTATGTATTTTTAGAGGAGGTGGAGTCATAAATGTAGTTTGGTAGAGGGGTGAAATCAAATATAACAAAAAGTCTTTGAAATAAGGGCTTGGGTGGAAAATGCACACCTTTGGTTGGGGAGTGCTTTCCAAAGCTCACAAATGAGAAAACCCAAATGTTTTGAATATTCAAGTTAGACTTAAACTCATATACTGCTTCAAAATCCAGGAAGCTGATCTGGATGTCTCATGGTTAGAAGCTAACTTCACATAAAAATAAGATTGATTTTTTTAAAAAAGTTATTTAAAATAATTTCTTGAAGAGTGAATGTTATATTTTTCTTTGATGTTTTTCTACCCGTATGAGGCATTTAATACTGTTTTTCTGTAGGAGAACACAAAGGTTGTTTTAGGCTCTCTAATATAAATGGATGTTTTGCTAAATAACTGTGTTGCTTACTTAACCAGTTGAATCATTGTCTGGATAAAGCAGGCTAGTTATCAAAACATGATTTGTTAGGCCACTCTTACTTGCACAGAACTGTGCTGTAGATCTACCTTCTCTAACATTATGTCCTGGTCATTGAATGCCAAGGAAGTCTTATATTAGGTGATGATACACAAATTCTTCAACTGGGAATTCTTCATACGTAATCAACAGTATGTAACTATATTGCAGAAGTAGTAATCATTCAGAATGTTGTGATTCTATTTTTGAGACGCTTACTTAGCCAATTGAATCATTGTCTGGATAAAACAGGCTAGTTATCAAAACATTATTAGGCCACTCTTACTTGCACAGAACTGTGCTGTAGATCTACCTTCTCTAACATTATGTCCTGGTCATTAAATGCCAAGGGAGTCTTATACTAGGTGATGTTACACAAATTCTTCAACTGGGAATTCTTCATACGTAATCAACAGTATGTAACTATATTGCAGAAGTAGTAATCATTCAGAATGTTGTGATTCTATTTTTGAGACACGAGTTTTAGTTTCAGTTGTTCAGAGTATCTGGATAAGTGCAAGGGATGCTGCTGGTTCTGTAAGCTTCAGAAAATAAGACTGACTTCTAAGCTGTGAACGGCCACAGTTTTGTTCCTTTTTGGGAGTAACCAAAGGTTGCGAAGGTGAGAAGAGTTTTTGTGGTTAAACACTCACAATATAAATGAATGTAGCTAAAATGTAACTTCTACTCAAGGAGATGAAAATGTGAGGGCAGTCTGGTGTTCCTGGCCTTTTTCACCCTGCAGCAGGTGTTAGTGCTGCAATTATTTATTTTTTTCCTAATGGTTGGCACAGCTCGCTGACTGCACTGGGGCTGATGGGGCTGTGGGGAAGGAAGGGCATGATGAAGTTGTGTCCACTCAGTGCAGGTCACACTCAGTCTTGTTAGTCTCTTTTTCCCTCATGCCCTGTAAAATCTGTGTCCAGTTGTGCAGTTGGGGAGTGAAAAGTAAGGGATGCTATTGTAGAGATCTCTCGCTGTGAATATTGCCAGATTACCATCATCTTATATATAGTAGCCAGAGGCATGACTTTGCCTGTTGCTGTGGAAAAGGTACAGGTTCTGAAGGTGTGAGGAGATGAGGAGAGCTCATCCTGACCCTGTAGACCTCCTCCTGAGGATGACTTCTTTCTTAGGAGGTAAAATCCACTTATAATGACCCATCTACAAAGTAAAAGTGCTTCATTCCAGACTGGGTGTAAGATCATTGGTTATTTTATAAAACTAAGTTTGTGGTGGCATAAACTGTTAGCCTGGCTCTTGAGTTTGTTCCTTTTTATTTTCGTAGCCCTAAGCTCCAACAGCAGCTTTCTCACAAGGGCAGTGCTGCAAGTCAGGCAAGCTTCCCAAGCTCAGTCAGGATCCCTTTTTGCTTTGGTGCTTTTTTTCCACTCTGTGCCTCTCACTTCTGACTCCTCTACTCCCTTTCTGCTCGTCAGACTGCCTGGCTGCTCCCTCTGAGAACTTCCCAGTGTTAGGCCTTGCCTTATGCTAAAGAGGTACCTCTCTTGAGCCTGCCTTATCTTTTACTTGTTCTGCTGGCAGCCTCAACACCCGATTCGTTAAAGGGCTGTCTTGGGGCCAAAAAAACTTTATAAGAGGAAGAACTTTCTATTATTATTATTGTATTAGCTCCTGCACTGTGCCACGTTGCCTGTGGAGTATTTTAATATGGATTCTAGAGATGACTGTGGTAATGATGGCCAATTCCTTTCAGATCCTTAAGGACTATATAATCCAGTGACTGTTAATATATTCTGCTTAAATGACTTTCAGAATGTAATCTCAGACTGAGTGTAAATTTGTGAAGGTACTTGAAAATTAAGAGACTGTGGTATCTATAGTTGGAGTTTCTGTGAGGGCTGCTTAGAGCAGGTCACACTGATTCAGACCATTTTCAGCTTATGGATGGTAAATATTCAGGCAGGTAGACACTTAAACAAAAGAAACGTCAATGAGTAATCGTGGATCTGTGAAACGTGTACCAGAGAGGAAGCTGGGGTTTTCTTTCTGCTTAAAACAAGGTAAAATTTTTGTTGCATATATGCTGGGATGAGAGAAGGGGGAACTCCCACATTGTCAGTGTGGTCAGTGACTGTACTGTTTGGAGAAATGAGTGGCTTCCAATAAATCCATTTGTCTTGTTTTGTACACGGTGATCTCTGAGAAAAAGAGCAAAAAGTCAGAACAAAAATAGTGCTGCCTTTCCAAAATGTGTATGCAATTAGAATGCCAGCAAATACTGAGGCAAAACTTGCAGGTATATCAATTGCACAGGGTTTGTCTTCAGAGAGGTCATGAAATAGTGGGGTTTGAGGACAGTTTTCTTTCCTGTTTGTGTATCTCCAAGATGGCACCAACTGCAGAACAACAGGCCTGTCAAAGTGATGAAAACCTGCTTAAATCCCCCAAGAGGGTGGGGAGCCTGCTTTCCAGGCATGGCTGATGTTACGTGATGAGCTGAGGGTAAATCTTGCTAATGACCTTTTGTGTCTGGATTGAATTTGAAAAATAGCTACGTTTGTTTTATTTAAATCAAGGCATGTATATCTGGTGTCTCATCATTAACATCCTCAAGTGTACAGATGTAATAAATGTGACAAAAGGATGATGGAAGACTTGTGCAATTATGTAATCATTTGTTTGAGGTTGTCTTAATCTCAACCTGGTGACAAAATCTGTGAACTTGGCCCTTGAGCCCAGAGAAGATGACTTTTTAGTACCCCAGACTATGAAATTAACTTTTAAAATCCCAGATGTATTTTTAGGAAAAACATTCAGGGAACCATTTTAGTGGTTTATTCTTTTCTTTCTGTATCCCATGAAGGCAATTGCTCTTTCTTTTCTCTTATATCAGAAAAACAGTGCTTGAATCACAGTAGTTAGGTGAATGTTCTTCAGGATATGTTGTTTTCTAGGGGTATAAACCTGAGTCCTCTTTAAGGAGCTTTTGGGTTTCAGATGCATGTGATGAAAACGCCAAGATCTCTCAGCAGACTTTTTTCTTTGGTCTTTTTTTTTTCCAGCTATCAGAATGAATAGGATCCAGTGTTGAGACAGTCTGGATTATACAGCGAGACTTGTTATGTCAGCCACTATTTGATGGCTTAGGGCTCTATCATATGATTACAGCAGGTATGAATGCATAGCTTTACACTTCCTGTTTATAAATCTCTAGTGCTGCAAGTAGCTGCTCAAACTCACAGAGCAGTAATTATTTCACAACTTTGGCATTCAGTTCTGATGCTTGTTTTGGGAGGATACCTCAGTAGTCTCTGCTGAGCATGTTCTACAATGCACAAGTGGCTCAGGGAATTCTGCTTAAACTTCGAGGAACTGATAAAAAGAGGCTCCTATTAGAGGCTGTTATTAGGTTATTTATTTGTAATTCTTCATCTGCTAAGATGCAGTGACCACTTTCTCTTCTTTTAATTAAGGTTCCAAGTTTAGGGAAGTATACTTGGTGGTTTTCAAATTCTTACTTATAACTGCCCAAGTTATTTCCTATTGGAAATGAGGAACATTTGTATAGTGAACTGAAGTCAGCTAACAGTTTCCTTTCCTCAGATGCCTTTTGGGGTCTTTAGAAGTTCTTTACAAAATACCAGCTGAAAACTTATGGGTTAGAGGAAAACGTTGCCTTCTGCCTAGGCTGTGTGAGTGCTGTGGGTCTGGGGGAGCTGATCACATACCTTTTGGTAGGTTTTTAGTAGTTCTTAGATGGTTTCCAAGTCCAGCTGTACCAAGCATAGCAGTAACTTGGTAAGTGCTGCAGTGTTAGATGTGCATACAGTGATGCCAGTCTGATAAAAGAAGATATAAGAATGTAAGTATTTCACAAACAAGAAAACAGTTGAACATCTTAAAGCAAAAAGCCCTCAAAACATTGAAATATGGTTCAGTAAGTGTTGGGAGTCTTCTGGTTTCTCACTTCAGCAGGTGAATCATGTCTCTAAATAATAGTAGTCTCATAATATTAGCTGCATTTTTGTCCTGTCAGCATGTTACTAGAGATTCAAATCAAAGCAGTCAGGAAAGTTGCCAAATGAGCATAAATTGATAATATCATTCCAGCTGTGGTGGCTGGAAGTTAAAGGATAAGCTGAACAAATCCTCATTTTTAGTGTTAAACATCTTGATTTAAGCTAGAAATACACTATCAGGCTATTGTGTGTAATACATTTTCTTGTATTGATGTAGACTAAAATGGAATTCTCAAAACACTTGTTTTTAAGTTATATGTCTGTGTAGCTCATATAACTGTTGCTTGTTTTGCTTTTTCTTGTATTTTAATCAATGAAATGAGTTACTTTTGTAGTCACCTCTCTCTAGTTAGTTTCTAGTTTTTTACTCCTTTAATGGCAGGTCTTGGTTTGTTGGTTTGGTTTTGTTTTGTTTTTAAAACATACATGCCCAGAGAAGGTTGTTGAACTTTCATTCTTAGAGATTCTCAAGACCTGTCTGGACAAAGCCCTCCACAAGCTGTTTTGAGTTCAGTGTTGACCCAGTTTCAAGCACAGGGTTGAACTAGGTGATGTCCTGAGATACTTTCCAACCTGACAGATCCTATGAAATATTTCTGTTCATCTTGAATTTTGTAAAGCCTTGTTTTTATGAAATATAACATTGGAGTCCTGTGTCTACCTGATAGTGTCCTACAGAGAAAATAAAATAAGACAAAAATAGAAACTAGGAAGCTTTTCAAAATTACATGAAGCATCTCTAATGAAATGTGTGAAAATAAGAGAGGAAAAAAAAAATGGAGGCTACTTGAGTTTTGTTGTACTTGACCTGTAGCAGTATCAGGCTTTCTAGCTGCTGGTCTGATGGGAGAAATCAGTAAAACAGCCCTTACCCCCTTTCTTCTGCTGAAAGGGAAGCCAGCCTACTGTCTGATTTAATGAACTAAGGAAGACACTAAATTCTCTAGTCCTCAAAAAAATGAAGTCACATTCAAAAAATGGGCCTGTGAAGGGATGACAAGCTCTGTGAGAGAGAAAGAGCATAGCATTAGCAAGTCATGTGTTTAGGTGAGGTATGATATATCTATTTAATTCTATAAATCACGTTTATTGTATAACTGTGATGGGGTTTGTGATAGGACTGATTGTGATTTTTCTGTATTTGAACAAAACAGATATTACTAATGGATGTCATTTAAAAAATTACAGACTCTCTTTTGAAAATGGAGTATGTTTTTTATTAGGCTGTGAATCCATACGTTTGTTCTAAATAATTTGGTTTATGAGGAGTGCCAGGTAGGTCTAATGAGTTTTGTGTCCTTGAGCTTTTATCATGGCATCTGTATGACTTGCCTGCTAATTATTTTTAAAATAATTCTGCTGATTTTTTCCACAAAGAACTTAAAAATACAGTGAGTAACCAGAAAAGAAATGGAGGAAGGATGGAAGAAGTGCTGCATCTTCAAATACCAGAATTGTTTCTGCCCACTGACTTAAGTTATTTGAAGGGCTGTTGTAAACCAGAGCTACCTAGTTGATTTTTTTTAGGGCCTCCTGGGTTATTTAATAGTAATCTGTGAATTTTAAGGATTTGCTTAGTGGGGAGCTGTGATCCACCTGAGGAGTCCTGGGCCAGGTAGGTGCTGTGTTCTTCTGTGGGTGGGGAGCTGTACTCTGGTTGTACTGCTGCTGGCTGAGGGACTGGTGGGCACCAAGAAATGTTTGGTGTCTTGCTGTGGAACCTTACCAGGGTAGGTACTTAAGGACACCTATGAAGTGGTGTTCTTAATGAGTAGAAGCATGAGAGCTTTTCTGCCTCTCCTCACCTGATAAATCTTTGCTTTTTTAATGAGTGTGGTGTTTGCTCTCACTTTGGTACTGCACCCTAGCTAGCTAGCTGTGCTAAGTTCTGTTTACTGGACATCATGTGGCACTTGGTGTTCAGTGGCAGCTGCTCAGGAGTGCACAACGTTTGATTTCAACTGCCCAGCCTCTCTTTAGGTGACTCCAGTTGAGTATTGACTGCTAGCTGGGTTCTGCAAGGAACATCCAATGAGGTGGAAAGTGTGCAGGTCTTCCAAGTTCTATTTGTGTGAATTCAGAACTGCATTTTACAATCTAGTCATCAGTATTGTTAATAATAAAAACAATGGTTTTCTAATTTAAGTGCCTGTATAGGAAAGAAAGTTCTGGAGGTTAGTTCTAAATAAGCTTTTAAATTTTAAAGTATTTTAAACCCAGGTTATTTCTTATATGGCTTGGAGCAGTTGCATTTTCTTTAGGTTATACTTAGTGTGAATTACTGTGAGTGTCCATGTGATATTTGCAGTATTGAACTACAAAAAATATCTTGAACATTTAATTTTTATATGAAAAGGTCATTTACATAATGAAGCCTTTGGGCAAAGATGAATGTAGAAGAAAAATCTATTCAGGTAGTCTGCCTAAGAGTTCAAAAGGGCCTAATTCACAAAACTTTGAATACTGTATTATTGCTAGTACTTATTGGAGTAAAAATACCCTGTTTCCCTAAAGAGTGGCAAAATCCTAATGCACATTTTCTTCAGGGACATCTTCTGTCAGTGATGACTGTGTCTGTTTAGCTTTAGTGTTTTCAGCTTAGCTGTGTAATAATACTCAGCATTTCTTTTATGAAATGAATTTTAACACTTCTGAGTGGATTTTTTTATGAGCTTGTGTTTACAGCTGAGGAGAGTTGGCGTAGTCATAGGTTGGGACATGTTTGGAAACAGTGCATCTCTATTAACTGCAGGTTTTTTGAACTGCTGTAAAAGCTCTTCTGGATTTCTGGTTCTTGAGGGGTATAAGGTGGGTTCAGATCTTGGTTTGAAACAAAATATCTACATATAGCCTTTGTACTGGTTCATCAAATCTGTTTAAAAACTGATGCGAGTTATATTCAATCACAGTATTGTTCTGTGTAGACCATTAAGACATTAGTCATTAAGACAAAATATTCCTTCATTTTTTTAATGTAGAACTGATGTTTCTGAGTTCTAGGAGGTAGAGATGTGTGTTCCTTGGTTAAATTATCTAATAGTTCAACAACATTACTTTCTTTAAAGAAGTATCCTAAAACTCTGGACTTGATCATAAAGGTCTTTTCCAATCAAAGTGATTCCATGATTCTGTGACTTGCAACAAGGCCTTTGTTTGGTTTTGAGGCAAAATAGGGTATGCCTGAGAAAGGCTTGGACAAGTGATAATCAAGGCAGTTTGTAATGAGCAGGTGAAAAGCACTGGAATAGTTCCTTACCTGAATCATTCCCTCCACTCCAGTGATTAGCTGTGACAGGTAGGGTGACTTGGTGAAGCAAGTGACATGCCCTCATTTCCAGGGTGTTTAAATCTTCCTCTCCCTCCTCCTCCTAGCCTATCCCAGCACGTAACAAGCCTCTCCTGTCCTATGGAGCTCTGCTGGTGAGCCTAACATCTCTGTGCTTTTCGTGTGGTGTATTTGGGGCAAAATAATGATCTCTGTACTCATGAGCTGCACAGGTTAATGTGTTCACCACTGCATGAGGGTAGAATGTGCTGCAGACCACCCAGGGGCTCTGGGACAAGGATGCTGAAATGAACAGGACAGCCTCTTACTCCCGATGGGTGAGTGGCCAAACTGAGAGGATAGGCAGAGATACCATTTGGTGTTACACATAGCCATACAGTTCAGTCACGACTTTTACAATGGTTTAAAAAAGTCAGTGAGACATTCTGTACCTTCAAAAGGGATTTGACTTCTCTTCTGGTCAGGTGCTCTGCAGGTGCCTGTCCTGAGCTGCAGAGCAGGGCGGTGTAGGGCCGGTCTGCAGCGAGGCAGCCCCAGCAGCCAGCAGTGCTGTACGTGCCTCCAACCTCCAGCTGCACAGGGAGAGCTGAGCTGTACTTGGCAGTGCTCTGTGTAACAGTTATTTTGATGATTTTGAGAATTTTTGTGTCCAAATCCTTTGAAGCTGGTTCACGTATGTTAGAGTCTGAATTGGACCAGAAGTTATGAGAGGCAATGTCACCAGGCCAAAATAAGAGAGAACTGCATTCTGTGTAAAAATGTATTCCTTGTCCTTTAAAGGTAAAACCTATTATCAGCCTTTTTGAGTTCTTCCTCACAAGCTGTGGGTTTTATTCATATCATATCATATCTTTTTTGTTACTTGGTCTTTCAGTTGTCAGCCACTCATACAACTGAATTTCGTTTTAAGTGCTTAACAGAACATATGCTTATATTTCTTTTGTATTTTGGATTGATATTCCTTATCTTAATTCACAGCAATAGTGGAAGTGCTCAGGTTTCGTCCTGTGGCAGACTGCTTTGGCAGCAAGTCATGAATGGAAGTACTTTAACAGGTATATGCCCCTGTCTCAGTGGAACTCTACTCATGATCACAAGACTGATTTAATAATTTTTTTTTTGACAGTTGTTTTAAGTGATCAATTTTACTGAATTAGTTTGGAAAATTTCTCATTTCAATATTCTGAAACCATGAATGCAAAAAAATGTGGAAGAAACTCAAGAAACTAAGCAGAACAGAAAGTTCCAGGTCTACTAAGCCTATGGATGTAGAGAAAAAGAACTGAAAGTATTGGGATAGTAATTGTGAGAACTTCAGTTTTGCAGATTAAATTTATTCTAAAAATTAACTTTAATATGACGTAATTTATTTTGAGCTGAAGAAGCACTTCTTTTCAGTCCATGTTCCTAGTTGTTAGGTGTTATCCAGAAACAGAACGTTACTCTGCACAGGAAATGTCCTGGTTTTGTAAAGAAGTTTATTACCATGTTTTCCCTAACAATGTGATATAGTTAAATCTTGGATTTTAGTTTAAAGATTAGATTTGCACTTCATGCAGCTGAAGCAGCATTGCTTTAAACCTCAGCTGCAGAAGCCAGTGGAGTCAGTGTAGCCTGCTCTGTATTCTGTGAGGATGCTAACGAAGGGTGTTATCAGTGGAAAAGTAATAGAAGAAATTTTGGTGCCTGTTTTCCAGTCTTGCAGCTAACACCATGATTTTTCTTTTCCTAAGGAGTTATAATCGATCTTTTTGCCACTAGCAAATTCCCCATTTTCTTGTGTTCCCTGCAACTGTCTTGTGTTCTAATCACCTTGCTTAAAGAATAGTTCTCTAAATGGCTTCTATGAACTAATCTTTTTTCTTTACATAATGAGTAGATTGCAACATAGACAGGTTAAAGGAGGAAGGAACCATAATATACACTGACTAAATGTTTGCAGAAGCCAGAGTATTACAAGAATAGAGGTGAAAAAAAAATCTAAAATATTTGATAAATATCTCTTCCTACAAAGCATTCATAATTTATTATGTATATTCATTGCTTCTAACAGAGGCTGTAATGTCCTTGGGGATATCTTCTGAGTCTTTTCAGGGATTCAGGGAGAGATTCCAAGTGCTGACACTATTCAGGGCATTGTGGCTCCTTGGTGTGAAGTTGTTCTAGTACCTTTTCTGTTTCAGTGCTTCTCTTGTGCAAAACAATGGACAGTGTGTTTATATGAAACTCCAAAATTTGAGTCATCACATCAATCTAAACTGGTCAGGCGCAGTGAAATTGCTGGAAGTGGTTTCCCCTGCAGCTGTTTCGTGGTGTGTGTCAATACACTGTTTCACTCCTCTGCATGGAGGGACTTCAGAACAGTATACATCCAGAGATAAATATTTTCAGTGAGAAATTTTGTTCTATGGCACAGATATACTTAAAAGTAGTTATGGTGTCTTTCAGGGTAGTTCTTCAAAATACTAGTTGTTGGTTGCTGATGGAGAATTCTCTTCACAGGAGATGCAGCAGTGGGAATGGAATTTGGAAATAGTGGTGCTGGTTGTTTGCTACTGTCTGTTAAAAAAGGTCTCTGATTCAGTTCTTGGTGTTCTGATGAAGGTGCAGTAGAGTCCCAGAACTAACCCCTTGTCCATTTTTATTTCATTTCTTGCCTATATAGGCTAATGTCTCTAGTTGTGATTCTGCTTTTATTTTTCAGCCATTCACAGGTTTGCGTATCAAGTGTTCATAACACTGTTACAGAAGACATGAATTTTTGTCCTGACACTAAACCAGTTCAATTCACATCTGAGTTTGATGTTATATTGCAGGCAGATGTATCCCCAAGAGCTGATAATAGGAAGGCTCAAAATACAGAACCTTTCATTGTCCCTCACTCTGTGTACATACGTGTATGTAATGTTTGTGCCAAAACACTTGACTTCCAAGTGAGTAATATTTTTCTTCTAACATTAGAAATGAAGATTTAGCCATGTATAAATATATGAATCTTTTATTATCCTGTACTTGTCAAAATATTTAAGTACTACACATAACTAGGCTTGGCTCTTCTAGCTGCTTGAGACTAAAACTTGAATAAATAGTTGGTCAAAACTATACCAGGAGTTGCAAATTAAAACTCTTTGCCTTTAGTCCTCACTAAAGGCTACAGGAAACACTGCCTTCTTATGCAGAAGCTGCAGAATATGTTTAACTTTCAGGCTTAGACTATGTTGTTGGTTTTTTTTTTTTGTTTTGTTTTTAAATTAAAGAACAATTCATACAGCCAAATTTAGTATTGTTGACACTGGGAGAGAGGATATGAAATATTCATTCTAATACAATTTGTTTTGTAGTGAGGTCCTTATGTGGTGTTTACGTTTACATAGTTGGCATTTGCCTTTGCCTTTCATTCTAATGGGCTGTTTATTTCTTGGAAATGAGTTATATAATGTAATTTTGTGTATCTTAATAAGCATAAATGTCTAGATGATTGTCATAGTGGTAATGAAGTGGAAGCAGATTTTCTGAGTTGTGACAGAAGCTGTTTTGCTCACCTGTGGCAACACAAACCTTCAGCGAATTTGCCAGGAAAACTGATGAAGGCAGAACTCAAAAGGGCAGAGTTTTCTTTCTAATCTAAATCAGACTAAGTGTCTGTTCTAAAGGGAATGGGTAGGAAATCATGTACAAACTAGGTGAATTGAAGAAGCATCAGAAGTTGGTAGTGGAAAAGGAAAGGAAAATGAGGAATGAAGTGGTTAGAAACTGGACAAAGGGCAATGACTGCTCAGATGAAGGCAGGCATCCCAGACAGTGTTGCTCATTTCTAGGCAGCTAACTCCTGATGAATTTTTGTCCATGCTTCTTTTTGGAGGGGAGTTCAGGGTTCTTGGTGGTGTTGCTGCAGAGATGGCTTAGACTCGGTGTTTAAAATCACTTAAAACCTGTACCTCTGCCTCCTTTCCTTTTACTTTTCTCTAGTGTTTCCATGTCTGTCTGTGTGGGTCAGCTAGCTGAGTGTGTTTTCTCCAGGGTCAGCAGTGGCTTCCTCAGTATCTAGAGCAGTAAGAGCACCTCACCTGGGAAGAGGTGCTGAGTACTCTGACCTTGCTGGGGAAGGCAGCAGGCAACCTGCACATAATCTGGGCTAGGGATCACTGTTCAGTCACTGAGAATGAATTTACCATTGCTTTAATTATTATCAATTACTTTTGTTCCTCATGTTGCAGTATATTTCACTTAAATTTGCAGTCATACATATGGTAACAGTTATTCTAACGATCTGTTGGGGTTTCTGAATTTCCAGGATACTTCTGTAACTTACAGGTTTGGCCTAGTGAGCATATAAAACTAGGCTCATTTAATTCCTGAGGACGTGAAATAGAGCCAGTAAGATGGAAGTGCTCAGATGGTGGGAGGATTATTTTGCTGTTGGGGCTATTATGTAGCAATTCCTATGCACACAGGTCTGGTGGGGAGGGTTGTCACAGAACGTGTGCTGATGAGCTTTGCTTGGAGCAAACATCATCTAAACAGCAATGTGACAGTGTGCGCCCTGATGGAGATACTTTGCAGATGGATAAAGCAGGCTAGTAATACTTAATAGCATTCTTTTTGAGGATAGTAACTGTGAGAAGTAAGCTCTTTGAAGATTAAAAGCATCACATAAATGCTAAGTATTCATGTTACAGAAAATTGGCAAATCCTATTGTAATAACTAAATCTTCCTCCTGCCCTCTGCACACAAGATGTTAAACCTTTGATATGCATTATGGTTGGGTCTAATAGAACCACAAAAAGCTTTATCCCCAGGACAAGCCACTACTACCAAAAAACAAAGAATAGGTAGGAGAGAAAAAACACAACTGCAGTGAATAATTGGATTTTTTTTTTTCAAATACCAAAACTGTGTTGCTGTTATCCTTAAATTCCTGTTACTGTTAAATGTCATGTTAAGACAGTTAAGTCTTTAATGAGATGCCCTCCATAACTTGAATGGTGCCTTTTTTGATACTCTATGAAAGGTTCCTTCAGACTGCATTAATTTTTTGTTGTTGTTGTTAGGGGAGTTAGGATTTTTTGTCTCTCTTTCCCCCAAAATATTCTCAAGAGGGTTCTTTTTTGGCAGGAATGTTTGGGTGTGGAGGTTGTCTTCTTAGTCATGGCTGATTCACTTATCTCAATTGTATTTTGCAGTTTGTTCTTCCTATTTGAGGTTGTTCCCAAACATACTTTACATTCACTTGCACACTTTACCTCTTTGAAGCTTTTTAGTAATTGCTTTAGTTCTTGACAACTTCATAACCGCAGCCATTAAGTCACAATAAAGACTAATGAAAAAAGTAATAAAATTTCCATGTATAACTAGGATGAAGATTCCTGGGGGAAATATTGAGCAAGTGATTACAGGGAAGATAATTGTCTGGTTAGAGAGTTATATGCCCTGTGAGTTTGATAGTGAACTTATAAAATTGTCACTTAAAAATCAAAATATTAGAATTATTAAAACCTGAGCTGAAAGTCAGGAAGAGCTTGAAGTAGGTGAATTTTGCTTGCTTGCTGAAGGATGATCAAGTTGTCTGTTTTATTAAAATTCAGGTTTGGTTATTTTTAGTATAGCAAATGCAGTGTTATGCTGATGGTTGCAAATTATCACTTGCTCTGTATACTTGAGATCTGCAGGGCTGGTGGTTTTTTGAGGGGTTTTTGTTTGTTTGTTTTAAGGCACTGACATAGCTGTTTTTCATCCAGTAGTGACATTGGAAATTCAGAATTTTTTTGTGTGTGTGTGTTTGTACAATATTATGGGCATTTTGAGGCTTGCAATTCAGGGGAAAAGTACCAGCTCTACTAGATAGGTTGTAAGGTGCTTCAGTTGGGTGAGCTCAAAGTTTCCTGACCCTTCACCTTAACTGAACTTTTCATCCTCTGTTTTGGTCTTCCTGCTTATGCAGTCATTTGTTTCCTGTTTTGATTTGCAGCATTGTTGATACACTATGGTCTTCTGCCTTGATTTGGCTTGTTACTTTTTTGCTGTTTACGGGTAAATTAGACAAAATAATTTATTTTTGTGTAGCCAAATTAAATATTTTAGGTTTTTGAGACAGATTTTATCACCTCTTTGGTGCTGTTACTGCTGCTCATACTAATGGAAGTGATGACTTGTGTGTTACTTCTGTGATTCTGGTGTTAATAGAGGTTACCAAATCACTGATTTGTTTTCAGCAGTCACTGCTTTCTCTAATAAGATGAAAGGAAAGAAAACAGATACCTGTGTTGTTTGTGTCCAGTTTGTTGTAATTATGTTGATTGTCTGTCAGTTTGTAGTAGCCGTGGAAGATTAATTCCACCTACCCTCAGTTAAACTATTGGAGTTCTGTCCTTTTCACTGATTAAAGCAGCTTCTTAGTAGCAGCTTAGAGTATATCTACAGAGTTCCTTAGATGGTTTATGAAACATCTGTTTCATGTGAATTACACTTTATATTCATTGTAGTGCTGAGAAAACAACCTGGAGAGATTGTCTCTTGCCTGAATGTCTCCAGCAGTATAAGACTTAAAATGCTATGCTTTTATTCTTATCCTTTATTGCAGCAGACAACTGTATGCTTTTGAAAGCTGTGGTTTGTATCTTGTTCTCTATCACCACAGTGTTTTACATAGCTGTGCTTGGATTTTTGAAGGGGAGGGGAGGAAGTGTGGCAAAGGAAGGTATTTTTTGTGGCTGGTTTGACTTTCCTAATAAATGTTAAATTGGAATTTAAAATGCATTTATTATGCTTGCTCTCCTTGCACATGTCATAGGCAAGGTGTATAGTAATTATGTTATATAAGCCATGATAAATCCGTTAAGCCTGACTAACCACTTCTTTTAACCTTTAGACAGGCTCCCTTCAAAATGAGTATTTGTTTCTTATAATGCTTAACATCCACGTGTGAATTGTTCCATCTTAAGCAGCAGCACTTGCTCGTAAGGTTTGGTGTTGCTTCTCTCCAGTGCCTCTGTAAATCTTTAAACCTCTGCACAAGGGTGTTGCAGAGTGGCCGTGGCCTGGAAGAGCCTGGAAGAGTCTGGAAGAGGGGAAGATCAGCTCTGCTGCTGGCTCTTGCCTTGGGGGCAAGGTGGTTACTCGTGCCATGCAGAGGCTGTAGTGCATGGTGGTTGTTACGTTTTTGACCTCAAAGATATTCCTAGTGTTGCATCATTAAAGAAAAATAGAATTTATGGAAGATTTTAGCTACTTGGAGTATTTGAATAAAACACACAATTGAGGTAATGTGTACAAATCTTAGCTTAGCTTCATGAGTCTCTAAGGAAGTCTGCTAGAGATGACATGTGGGTGCTTCAATCAATGAGGAACTGGCCTGGATGTAATAATTTTCTTCTGTCTCTTTTTCCAAACCAGGAAATGCACAAGCAAAATTTAGTTATGTTGTCATTTTTTAACGATAACTTAATCATTTTCACTAGCAGTCTTGTAACAGCAGAGTAACTTTTGCTGAGGCAGGTGTTTGCTTCCAGCTGGCTGAATTTTGCACGAGTGTTTGTAGCCTAAAGTTGTCCTGTGCTCTTCAGTACGACCTTTGTCTTTGAAGTGACAGGGGTCGTGCTGTACATTGAGCCAAACTTTACTAACAATGCATTTTAAAACTTCCCAAGATAAAGACAAGAAGGTGAGGGTGGGATTAACGCTACAGGACATGGAAAGAAAAAAGTTTCTAAAATGAACAGGAAAACATGTCTGCAAAACTTGCCAAAGCTCTTCTGTAAGGGTTCATTTCCTCCAGCTTAGGCGAGTTAAACAGAACTTAAGGCACATCTAAAGAGGTTACTTTAACCTTACAGAATGAGTAAGCAAACCTAGTAGTATTTGCTGCTTGAAGAGAAACTGTGTGATGCACAATTCATGGGGTTATTTACACTATTTGGGCTACAATTTTTATGCAAAACAGACCTTAAGTCTGAAAGTAGTTGATAGAGCACATGTAAATGTTACAGAGAGTACTAAACAGCAACTGCTTCAGATAATTAAGCTTGGTTTTACACACTCCTCTTAGTTTTAATGAGGATGACAGTAACTTCAGAGGTGTTCCCTGCCTTTCTTTTTCAAATGGAACATTATATTTAATGTCCAGAATGTATCTAACATTAAGCTTCTACATAAGCATAGCATAATTTTTCCGAGAGGGATTCCCTGCACCTCCTGTGTCTCTCAGTGGCACAGTTGGCGTGGATCCCCTCTGAAATTCAGGTCAGTTTTATATGGGTGACTAAATAAGGTGTTAGTGGAGATTTGGGCATCTAGGCTTGCAAAGCTTGAGCTTCAGATACAGTTTTCTTCTAAAAGGAAAACTCAGGGATGACTCGGTGATAAATATGTGGGGTGAAAGCAGTACAGAGAGGGTGAGTTCCAGCATGGGAGTGTTTTGGGAGGTACTACACATTACCTGGACAGATGTGGATTTTAAGAGAATAGTGAGTCCTAAATCCATATAAACAGCATTAAGTTTAAGTAACTCTATTAAACTAAAAATACCTTTAGCAGCTGGATGAGTTGAAGGTTTGTTACAATTACTGTTAAGTTGCAGTGACATTTTTAGCTGTGGTTGCATGGTTTCATTTAAACTTTATTAAACACTCTGGAGCTCAAATATTCCCTGGAGAGTTGGATGCAGCACTAATCTTCTGTTAAGCCATCTTTAACTTTATTTGAAACCATCCAGCTATAGCAGCATTGAGGAGGTTTGCATGAGTAAAGCTACCTGGACAGAATGACATAGTCTGTGACTTTTATGGAAAAGACCAGTGGTAGTTTTTGGAATTAGGCAGATAAATTCTTTAGGAGTTAGAATCCAGTATTTAACCACTGAAACTTGTTTATATTATTTAGAATTAGAACCTCACAATAAAGTCAGCTTCTCTAGCCTTGAGGTGTGAAGAATTAGGTGTGCAATTTGAATTGTGTTCCTGTCTGCAATAAGATGGGGGTTGTGGCACCTGTTCTTGGGAGGAGTGATGTGCAGATGGGTTTTGCTGTTGACTACCATAATCTTATTTTGAGAAGTCTTACATGTTCTGTTTTTCACTGTCAGGCTGTGAATGCAGTGACAGAGTATCTGATAGTGTAGTGTCTGTCCTGTTTGTCTCATGAAAGCAGCTTGTGAATGGTGTTTTCTTAGGTGTTTGTAGACAGCTGTCTCACGAAAGTGTCTGGTAAGTCTGTGCTTTTGGAAAAAGTGAATGCATTTAATGAAGGAACCTAAGTCAGTGTAGAAAACAGAGCTGTTAATTACATTTATGTCTAAAGGTGGGATTAAAAATATCTCTATGGTCTGTGATGCTTGCTGCGTAGGACTTGTGGAATTGAGAGAAAAAAATGTAGCTTGTGGGTATGTGGGGAACCTAATTTGTAGTAGTATTGTAGTAATGGATGTATTGTTTCTAGAAATGTTACTTTCATAATGAACTTATTTTCACAAAGCTTTGCAGATGATTTTAAATGGCCAGCATCAGTCGTTTTAACATGTCTTGGGGAAGGAGTGGAAGTTGTTACTTTTCAAGCTACTAAATGATACACTGAGAGTTATTTTTGAATAACTCAGTTATTCTGAGAATAACTTCTTAGTAGGACTGGTTGACAGGTCTTCTTTGCAACCTTCTCCTTGCCTTCAGTAGGAGTCCAGTCACTTTTGCCAAATCCACATTAGCTGATAGTAGCAGTGCTGTGGGTCACACTTCAGGTTTATTTCTTGGATCCTTAGATATTTTTTTTTTCTGCTCAAATGTCCCCAGAATCTATAATAAAATTGTAGAAGAAACATAACCCTGTTCTTGTTTTAGACACAATTGTGTCTAGATTGTTTCATTGTTGGCTAGGATTAACATTAGGCAGGAGTGTTTCAGTGTGATTTACTTTAAGGAGTGATTTTTCTTTTGATGGATGAATTAATTGCAATGTAGAAGTTTTCAAGAGAGTGCTGGATTAATCTCTTAAGCGTTCCATTTTATTTTGGCTGGCAATCCACATTAACTGATAGTACCAGTGCTGTGGGTCACACTTTAGGTTTATTTCTTGGATACTTAGATTTTTTTTTTTCTGCTCAAATGTCCCCTGAATCTATAATAAAATTGTAGAAGAAACATAACCCTGTTCTTGTTTTAGACACAATTGTGTCTAGATTGTTTCATTGTTGGCTAGGATTAACATTAGGCAGGAGTGTTTCAGTGTGATTTACTTTAAGGAGTGATTTTTCTTTTGATGGATGAATTAATTGCAATGTAGAAGTTTTCAAGAGAGTGCTGGATTAATCTCTTAAGCGTTCCATTTTATTTTGGCTGGCAAAAAGCTTGACAAGCTTCTGGCCATGTCAGTGTTGATTCTGCCTGGCTTGTTATATCAGGGTAAGGAAAATGCCTTACTATAAATACAGTGAAGCAGCTCTCACATAGAGCATCATTTCTTCTGGCTTCGAGGTGGTAAATAGCTCCATCTGTACTACGTGGCAATTCACATGTGATCCAGGTCATGGTGTGTTATTCTCAGCAACTTGAGTTTTGACAAAGGACTTGTTTTGCTCAGAGAGACACTGCACTTCCTAAACACTTTGCTAGAAAGTTACTTTATACTTGTAAAACCTGGAAGCTGGGACTGCTTTTCAGGAAGCTCATGTGCTAGTGAAAATGTGATGTCATTAAGCTCTTCGTGTTTACAGATTGTGAACAAGGTTGAACAGGTTTTAGCCGGCAAGCAGATTTTCACTGTGCAGGAAGATTTTAGGTGAAGAATTACATTTAGTCCAAAGTTTAACTGTAGTATTCCTGTTAAATTAATGCTTTGCTGTACTGTCTTATGAGCATGTAAGAAGGTCATTGTTTTTTTTTTAAATATAGAAAGGTAGGTTGGTTGGTAGATGAAACTGCTTGAAGCATACTGCTGGAGCTGCTCCTAGTATTCACCACTGCTGGTCACAGATCATTTCTCTGGATTATGTGTAAAATTGGTCATAAAACAAGCTTGTTTTCCTTTTGTGGGACAGTAATGGTGCTTAACTTGGAACAAATTATAATATGCTGTTGTAATCGGAGAGAACTTAGTGAGCTGTTGTAATATCATTGATGTTAACTTTAGGTCTGCTTCACTTTGCCTTTTTGGGGGGGAAGATTAGATCTCATTTTCTAGCAGTCAGATTTTTCCCCACTATTCACCTGAAACTTAGTGTCTTCTTAGGTGTGTTTAATTTCTTCTTATCTTATTATTGGGAAGGTGAATGTAAGGTGTGTAGGATTTTTGGGAGGCCTTAAGCTATTACATGTCTGTGACATCTTTATTGACCAAATCCTTTTTTTTTCCCCTCTCTCTTCTCAATACAGTTACAGACATAGAGCTAAAGCGACTGAAAGATGCTTTCAAGAGAACTTGTGGACTTTCATATTATATGACCCAACAGTGCTTCATCAGGGAAGTCCTTGGTGATGGAGTCCCTCCAAAAGTGGCTGAGGTAACTTATGAAATTGCTGTTTTTCTGGGGTGGCAGACACAGCTGATAAGGTACACGTAGGGATGTGCACACACAAATATGCCTCTGCAGGTACATGAAGCTAATTTAATTTCTTCCCATTTTTCCCCCAGTGTCACAATGCCTGTTGTCTATCTGCAGGTAATGTTCTAGACTTGGATCATGGGTCATCAGGGATGTGTGCTTGACTGAGCTACTGATTCCAGCCCAGCTAAAGGGTGGTGAATGACTCATGTAAACCTGAATATCCAGATGTAGATTTAGGGAGAAAAAGGCTGGGAAGTTTTAACACCATACATAGCCAGAAGATTTTATTTATTATTAAGATGTATTTGCTTTTGGCTTCTCTGAGATTGGATTGGCTTTCACTTTTTCTAAAATGTAGATTAATCTTTACAAGCTCTTAAAAATAATTTAATGTACAATAAATATAGAAATTAAATGAAAGATAGCCAGAATCAAAATACACTGTATGGATATAAATGTTGTGAGTATATATCTAAAAAAAGAGTCATACGGTCCTGTACACCTGCCTGTTTAATGAATTCTTTTATTTCATAGTGTTTCCTCTGTCTTGAGAGAGGAATTAAAATATTGTTGGAGAGAAGAATAACATTAGGCAGACCTTTCAAATGGTGTCTTGCTCCGTGTCATTTCTAATCACAGCTGCTATTTCTGGGATCTTCAGTGTTACTGACCTCACAGGCAGCATACAAGTCTTCCAGTATTATTTAGATAATGTGAATAGTGAAGTGTGTACTGCAAGAGGTTTAACACTGTGGTAGTGTTACTTTTTTCAAAGCTTAATCTTTTCTCCATTATTTTTTCTGTTTTTCCTGTTGATAAAGAGGAGGATATTACTTGCCTCTGTAATATAGTTGACAGTTTGATTTTTATGTGGGTATTCAAGTGATTGACAGGATAAAATTTCAGTGTATGTTAGCACTATCAAATCAAAAGAAAATGTGTGATTTGCTCATACCTTAAAGCATGTGTTCAGTATTAATTTCTGTATGGGATGTCTGATATTTTGAGTGTTGGTAGCCCATGAGAGTTAACAAAAAATGTATCCTACATTGGATACGATTGGTTTGAAATATAAAACATTGGGAATTTTACATGGTGAGTTAACATGTACTGTTTATTCCCTTTTAGATCGGTGTTTTAGGGATTAAATGACTGATTTTGGATGAAGTAAACTTTTAGTCACAACTAGAGGCTGTGGGTCCACTGGCTACTTTCTACTTTTATTTTCTTAAAATCTGTCCTTTAGGACACAGTTCTGGTGATGATTACCTCTTTTTTAACACTCTGTACAGTTATACTGCAGTTCTTTGTTTCCAGTTGGTGAAGTAAAACTAATGGAAGAATTGTTATTGGGTTTTGATGTCACCTCATCAGAACTGGCACACTGATGTCTCGGAATTCTAGTATGAATTCCTGTGTACTTCTAGCATTTGTATTCAAGCAATGTAGTGGTCCTATCTGTGAGCCTGAATACTGAAAAGTTGGACAAAGTTTGGATTTGGTTCTGTTCATACCATAAAGGGATGCTTTGCAGTTCCTGGCTTCAGGATGTGGAAAGGCAGGCAAAGTCATTAGGCAGCTGAAAGCCTTGTTCTGAATTTTCAGCCTTTCAGTCATTAAAATTGATCATTTTGAGCCTCAGACTGCTGGGCTGTCTTCTCTGTGTGTTTTGAATAATAGTTTTTCATATCTGAGTAGTGATATCCCTTCAGGAATTCATTAAATGAAAAACACAGTTTTATAGCAGGAACATACACCAGTGAACTAAAGCCAGCAGAACTTTGGCCAAATGATTTGTATGAAGGTTGTGCACACAAAACACGTTTTTAAAATGTTCAGGATGGTAATGTTCTGAAAGGATCTCTTGGAAAAATGGAGCTGAAGATATTAATGAAATTAAAATAAGAGCTATGCTGTGCCTGCATTGTTTTAACTGCAGGAAAGCTGGTCAGGTGGTGAGATCTTTGAACACAGCATTTATTTTTAAAGCTAAGGAACTAATGCAATTACTGTGTGCATTTGTGAGCACCTTGATAGGAAAAGTAGTGTTCAGAGGAGATGGAGGGATGGAATGTTGATAATATTTCAAGAAAGCACTTCTAGTAGGTTTGTATTGTAGACTGAGGAGGGAAGAATGTTAAGAAAGAACCTGCCAACTTCAGCCTGTGCAGTCATTTGTGGAGCTCTGTTACATATTGCTATAGAACTATTCAGTTTATAAACTCTTCCCAAAGAATGAGTCACTAAAATCAAAGTGATGCCATCTGCCCATGGTTGTAATTATGCACTTTAAATGCTGACACCTTGGACATCTTTCATAGAATTCCTTTTCTGTGTTTATATCATGAACAGTCAATGTGTTGTGTTGAAAAAATACAAAAATGTAGTATTTGGCATTCAACTGAGGTGTAACTGAGATGTGCAAAGTTCAACAAAAGTCAGTGGGAAAATGCAGAGATGGCTGTGAATTAGAAATACACTTCCAGATGGGTGAAGAGACAGCTTTATCTGAGGCAATTTATACAATAGCTGTTCTTAAAAAGTCTGAAAGCATAGAAAGGTTAAATTTGAGTAGTGGAGAATAAAGTGTAAAGAATAGATCATGTTTTATTAAAACTTGTGAAAGAAAACCAGTGAACTCTCATTCCTTTGAATGAGAAATACAGATCTCAATATAGATTTTTTTTTTTTTCTTGGAAGTCCTGTTCATCTGAAATGTAAGATTTCTCTTTTTTTTTTTTTTGTGCTCTTCTTGGTTTTTTTTTTTTTTTTTTTGTAAAAAATAGTTACATTAAGATTTAAACAACAGTGTTCAGCAGAGCTTAACTGCATATTTTAAATAAAGTAATGATTCCAATGTAATATAAGGGTAAATTGCTTACATATGCAGCATAGCCTTGAAGGCATCTTGTGAAATAAGAATGATTAGACGTAGAAACTGTGGAATTCAAATCTCTGCCATGACATTGTCCATGAAGCATATACAATTATTGTGTCCAAGCAGAGCACAAATTTAGTTTTAATAATTTAGTCCTTCAAGCATTTGTAAATGGATTAAACTTCAGTAATAGAAGAGGATGATCTGAGCACCCTGTGGGAAGTTAATGTGTTAGAACAGTGCTCTGTCTCACAGAGGAATGAAACTGCAGGGTCTACATAATGTTTTCTGTAGAATTAGATCTTTCTGTATTATCAGCTTCATTTACATGCACTTGCCTTCAGACATCTTTTAATAGTCTTAAGTGGATAGCAAAGAAAAGTAATAGCTTGATGGGTGGACGAGGAGAGGATATACCAGAGGTAACACACAGAGCTGTATCGACTAAGTGTCTTCAGGGGATCTGTCTGCTTCAGCATCGTGGCTGGCAATAACTGTCATGGAGAGGTGAAAAAAATTTTTGAATTTTTGCCTATCTTGTTGCCCAGTACTTCTTTGGAGGTTGACCAGAACACATTCTGCAGATAAATCCCGCTCGTCTGCGTCCCGTTGCTGGGAAGGCAGCAGTGTGGTTTCCACAGCTGGTAATGCAGCGTGTTGTGGCTTAGCCAGGACATACACAAAGCATCAGGGGTGGTTAGACTGGTAAATCTAACATACCTAGTCTCCCTTAGGTATTTTGTTGTCTTTTTACCACTGCAGCCCTCTGTGGGTTGGCCAGGTCTTGGCAGGCCCATGCCTGGTTTTGTTTGGTCACTCACGATCTTAGCTTAATTTTTACTTGAGCTGGAAACCACACTTGAGATAGTTATTCACTCATTCCCATGGCTCTGGTATTCAGGCTGCCTCTTCCACCCTTTCCTTGTGCTTGAGGATTCTGGCTGCTGTTAGCAGAGGTGGGAGAGGGGATAGAAAGACAGCTTTTGATTCCTGTGACTGACTTCTTGTTCCAGTTAACCTTGTGAACCTCTTGTAGATGCCCAACTCATTTAGGCTGGGGCACCTGAGGAAACACAGATCTGTCTGAGCTTTGTCCTTAGGCATTTCTGAAGCTCATTTTTGAGTCCCAAACCATTATCCTTGAGAGACTCGAGACATGACATTCTTTAGGAATTTTCAGCTGATTTATATTTTTTTTTTAAAAAAAAAAAGAGAAACTGCAGATTCAAAGCCTCACAATGATGTTATTGCACATGTTTGGAGAGGTTTCCTCTAACTGCTGTCAGTTTGTTTCCATCTTTATCCAGAACTGTCTCTGAAAAGTGTCAGATTACTGTCACTTTGTCATTTACAAGTAATTCATTATAAAACATTATTCTAAGTGATTAAACTACTAAGGAAGCTGAATTACCTGTTCTTAATAACAAATAGTGGTCAGAAGGTGACCTCAAAAGCTGTTCATTTTAACAACACAGGAGGATTTTATTTTCTCTAATGTCTGTTTCCAGTGTTCTGCCATTTGTTTTAAAGTAAATAGATTGTTACATTTTGCTTTATAAATA
This sequence comes from Merops nubicus, assembly GCF_000691845.1. Lineage (NCBI taxonomy): Eukaryota > Metazoa > Chordata > Aves > Coraciiformes > Meropidae > Merops > Merops nubicus. Next base: position 24,494 of record NW_008599514.1, read on the forward strand.
TAAAACCCACAAATTCTTTTTAAGTACTTTCCTGATTTCTTCACTTACAGTTCAGGTAACAAATATTGACAATTGTCATGTCTTTGCTAGGCAATTTTCCTGAATATAGAACTGTGTCAGTGAGATGGTGACTTTTTTCAGTCTTATTTTGGGAGATAGGGCATTCACATTTTGCAAAGGGATCTCAGCCTGTTGAGAATGGGTTTCCTCCTTACTCCCCTTCATGGTCGTGTTTTGCTGTCTGACCCCGTTGGAAGGCACAAGTGATTAAATAGACTGCACTTGATTACACAATGTCCTGCATGCTTGTGGTAGGGTATAGAAAGGTCTCTAATATTTGAACTTTAATTTATGTAGTTATTTTGTCCTAGTTTCCCAGTCAGCTGTTCTCACCCTGAGGTCACCCACTTTGAGCTGGATTAGTGAAACCTGATAACAGAAATGGTTCGTTTACTTCGAAGTTGGTTCCCTGATTTCATTCATAGTCCTGCTACATGAATTCTTGTTTTAGTATAGATGTAGGAAGTGGAGTGTGGGTGGGAATGAATTGTTGGGGACCAAGAAATGGGTAGCACTGGTTTAAACAGCAATGAAACTACAGTGTTAAGAGAGGCAGCATATGGAAAGTACTTGCAAAAACAGTTAACTGTAGGGAGTATGTGTCTGTGAAGAGAGGGGAAAAATTCTAGTCAAACTTAAATGAACTTTTAGTTTTTTACATCTGTTTTAGAATTATTCCTAAATTATTGCTATTTCAAAGGTAAATTTGTTGTACTAGAGTATTCACAGAGTGCATCCAGGAGGTTTATGCTCCTAGTTCTACTATTTCTGGGAAGTCCTCATACAGTGGTAGGTTATGTGCTGGAACAACTTTTATACCTCAGATTTGAAGTCCTAATTAATATGAGAATTTGTACACTCCTGTAGTGATTTTGTTTTATGATAGTTTATAAGTAGAATGTTTTGATATATTTAAAGCTTGTTGGATATATTCACAGGATGGCACACACTTAAGATAGTATTAGTGATAATATTATTAAGATAATATTCTGGAAGTTCCTTCCAGAATTGCTGCTAATCTAGAAGAGTGTCACTGCAATTGCACATACCTTTCACTACTGTTTTCTAATCATCTGTGAGTGTAGATGCTTCCTGATGGTTATGGTGAAAGTTTAAAAAATCTAGAAGTGTTTTCATTCTGTAGAATGCTGAACTTTTGTCTGTGGGCCCCAAGGTGTCATGGCTTCTTTGATATGTTTGCAAAAAATTGCAAACATTTGTTTCAAAGAGGGAGGGAAACCAACAACAAACAGAGCTTAGGAGGTCAAAATGAGTTAAAAATGTTGCTTTAGCTGTTTAGAATTGTCTGGTTGTGGCTCCTATGTTTAAAAACAGAACAAAAGGCACTCAAAGGAGTAGAGGTGTTGCAGTTAAGATCTGTGGGTTTCATCCTGTGGCTTACTAGCAGTTGGCTCTGCTTTGTGGGGATGCACAAAATAGAGAATGTGTCCACAATAATTCTGAAGCTTTGCTGGCCTCTGCAGTTTGCTATTGCTGTTTAGCTAAATTCTTGTATAGAGAATATACCTAAGGCTTTTTAAGGAGAAAAATTAAAAAGTATTACATAAGTGTGTCCACACCTTGCTTTGATTATTGTTTGTTTAGATTATAATTCAGATGCAAACAAGGAAAATGCTATTTAAAATGTGCTAAGCACTTCTCTTAATAGAAATTGGTCTCTGTTTCTTTGTATTTGCCTTTGAAAAAGTTTTATTTTAGAAAAACAAGTCCAGCAAATAAATCTGCTATCCAAACCATGATCAGTGACAAATGACATTGGCCTAGTTTTTCACAGTAATAATTCCCCAGCATTTAGACTTATTACTTTCTCCTTATGGTTAGATGCTCAGTGTGCTGTCTCTAAGAAAATCAAATTATAAGACATAGATACTGAAATAATTCTTCCATCTAAGAAAAATTAATAAGTTCTGACTGCTTTATGTTCTGATACCTAATATGGATTTCCTTGTTGTGATACTGATGAGGTATGATGCTTGTAGGAGTAGATTTGGGCTTACAGGGGGAGTCCTTGTTTGAAGAGCAGCTCAACATACATATTTTCACTTGTGCTTTGTAGCGTGAGACAAGGTGAAGTGAGTGAGCTGGTAATTCTCCTTCACTAGAAGTAGTTGCTGTTTGTCCTAAAATGACTTCCTTCCTTCATATCTCATCTATCAGTGTTGAATCACTGTTGAGGTGCTGTTGAGTAAGTTAAGCTGCAGTGAGCAGACTTTTCATGGGGAAGGTAAGTGCTTCAGCCCTTCTGCTGGTGGCATGGCTCGTGGTGCTGCTCCCCAGATCTCTGAGTAACTTCTGAGTAGAAGTCTTGATTTCTAGTGCTTCCTGTTGGGACAGAAACGTAAATACTGTTGTTAGAGCAGGGTACTAAACCAAAGCAGTCATTATAGTAACACTTACAGTGTTAACACAGTTAAGGTATAATTGATGGGAAGTTGTGTGTTTGTGTGTGTGTGTCACATCTTTTTCAAAGCAGTAGTTTTTGATGGCTTACTGGAAGTGCATCTCCTGTGATTTGGGCTATGAAACACTTCATGCTCCAGCAACCTCTTCACAGCTTTGGGACTATCAAAGCCTAGTCTGGAGAAGATTTCATCTTCGTTACCATGATAAAGGAGTCTGGGGAAATAGCACCAGTGAGCAAGCAAGAATCTGTTTTGACTGGAGGATCATAACATTTGGTGTTTTATATTGCTGTTTGTGAAAAGTATCTGCATTTTACTAACTGCAAGACCTTGGAAGGGCTATATTTTAGATACTGGAAGAACTACAAAAGTGTAACAGAATTAATATTAGAAGTGTGTTTAGCTGAATGTGAGGTGATTAGCCTAAAAACCACATAGCACAGAGCCTCTGTATGTAAGTTGTTGCTGTTGGTTCTGACATCTCTGTGCTCCCTGTTAATTTTTTGTTAACCTCTCTGTTTTATTCTTCTAGGTTATCTACTGTTCGTTTGGAGGAATGTCCAAAGGGCTGCACTTCAATAACCTGATAGTTGGATTAGTTCTACTTACAAGAGGCAGAGAGGAAGAGAAAACAAAATGTGAGTGATGTAACTTGTGTGCTCGCTGTCCTGTTGTTACTGTTTTAATACACTAAGGTAAAGCAAACATAAATTGTGGTATGGAGAGTACCTATTTTTATAGGTAACCAGGGCATGCATTTGCCAGTAAAACTAGTAGTCTCAAAACATTTCTAGCTGTATATTTTGAAATTCAGTGCATTTTCATTTTCTGAACTCACTAAAATGAAATATTTGGTGAGGTATCATGAATGTAAACGTCAGGATCCTACAGAAAGATTGCTGTGTGTGGGCAGAGGAAGGAGGATGGCGTTGATATTTTTCAAAACAAATGAAAGCATCTGCCTACTGACTTCTGTTGTTTTGTCTTTCTTGTTAATCTGACTTGAAAGTGTTTATTTTCCTTTAGAGTAGTGGACAATGGTAAAAGTGAAAGGAGATACTTCTTGATTAAACGTTGTTGAGCTATGTTGAAATTGCATCAGTCTAAGTTTTTAGTCCTTTAGTTGTTGCACAGCTTTTGGCATTCTCAGCCAGTTATAAAATTAATATTTGAAAAATGTAACCACCATAGTTGCTTAAACATTCATCTACTTCCTCAGACATTTTCAGTCTCTTTTCCAATGAATCTGGGAGTTATGTTGTCCGTGATGAGATGGAGAAGATGCTGCATATGGTTGATGGGAAAGTCCCAGAGTCTCTCAAGAAATGTTTCTCTGAGGTATTTTCTACAGGTTTTATCCTATTACATTTACAAAAAAAGTGAAAATTACGTGGGGTAGTTTGTTTTTCTGTGGTGTATAGATGTTTGAGCATTTATGCTAACAAAATTGAACTTGTTTAAATGGGGTAAAAGCGTATAGTTTCTAACGTTGTCATATTGCATGTAATATTACTGTGCTCCTTTGAGAGAGAAGACTTACCAAAGGTAATGATGTTTTCAAGAAAACTTAAATACTAATGTTGCTGGTGGAATTTTATTCATCATTGTGGACATTTTGTTGTGGTTAGGAAAGAAATCTAGAACACAGATCTAAGAGGGGAAAGAAAAATTGGTGTCTGGGATTTAAAAATGCCTTCCAGCAGTGGTTGCTTAAAAATAATAGTTTTGTAGCATCACTTTTGTCTCATTATGCCTGCAAGGAGCTACAGCATTTACTTATGATTTAGGTTGTTTGATAGACATAGTCTTTATGAAGCTTGCTGAAGTCCTCCTCTAGACCAGGCTATTGTTATTTGGAAATATTCAGATACTTGTTTGCCTACTGAGGCTCTCTACTAGTGATCCTCTTGAACTGTCAGGTTTTTGTGCTTTGCTTGCTTCCTGTGTTACCATAGAACTGTAGATCAGCAAAATCTAGTCATTGTTGTACATTCCACTGAAAACCTGATCAGATTATTCAGTTATCTTACATTTTGTTGTACTGTGCTGAAGATAACACTAGTTGGGAGCTTTGGCTGAGGCAGACTTATTTAACCAGGCAGTGGTGCCGTGTTGGCATTGTTAGGTAATGATGATGTTCTTTGTTCCTGGCTGGAATCATAAATCATATGTATACTGCAGTCCAGTTTCTGGAGCTGACCCACTTAAGCATTTCCTGTTTATAATTTTCATCAATATGGTGTGATGAATTATACCCTAAAAGTTAATTGCACGCTGTCCAAGAAATCCAGAAATATTTCATGAAGACTTGCAGCATTAATCTGGCTTCATACCATTTTACTGTTCAAGAAAATGCTGTATATTGATTTTTCTTTTAAAATGAAAATAGTGTAATAACCCACTCAGCATGATTTACTGGCCTGTTAATCATACCAGGTCATTGCTGGAGTGTGAGAAAGTCTAATGTTCCTGCCATGGGCCTTCCTGCCTGCCGTATGGTGGATGAGTTTATGCTTTCAAGGATGATGTTTATAGGTGTTTCTTTCCTTCAGAATTCTTGAATGTACTCATCTAGAAATAAGAGCTTTAAAATTCAGGAGCTCTCCTTACTATTGTTTCTGAAGTCCAGGAAACAAATTCAGGGATACCTGTACTGCTCTAGTTGCTCAAGTTCTATCATGGCTCCACTGTAAACTTTGCTTGCTTCAAAAGCTTTTTTCCCTTCTTTCCAAAGCTTTCCTGTCTCTCTTCTTCCTCGCCCTTCTTCTAATCAACTGTAGCAGCACAGAGTGCTGTTGTGAAAGGTGACACAGCTCTTGCTCCATTTATAGAAAATTGTGAAAAAAATAGAGGGAAAGTAGAGTGGAACAGGTACTGAGAGAACAACTGTGTCTGACCCAAACTGTGAGAGTAATTAAAAAAAAAATCATAATTGTGAGCTGCTTTTTTCTTCTCTTTTCATTTGGCAGTAGAGATTTTTGCTTAAGCAAGTGGTTAAACCCTGCACAGTCCATGTTGTTGAGTTACCCTTTTCCTGACTGTCACTCATTCTCCCACCTTTGTGCTGGCTCAGGTATTTATACCATGTGTTGATGAACTGGACTGGGAAGCTGCTCTGGCTGAGAAGTAAGCCTTGCTTCTGTAGCCTCTAATCCTGCAGGTTATTTTTCAGCTAGATCTGTTTTGCTGCATGACTGCACTACTGTGATTGCTGTCACAAAAGGGTGAAGGATCAGAAAAGGTGTCGGTAAGAGGAAGGTTAGGACCATACTGTCAGTCAGTCGTGAGGATATATACAGATGAAGCTGGTGAAGGAAGAGCAATGTACTGTCTTTTCTTCCTTGAATTATAACCATGTGGAAGTCTATGATGGCACCTGTAAGTATCAGGGTACTTCTGCATGTATTTGTTGGAGAAAAATCTAACAGTCTAGGAAAAAGAGACGTAAAAAGAATGAGCATCTGGAACCTGAAATAACCTGTTAGAATTGGAATATGAAGCAAATGTTTTAGCAGTGATAGTGATTAATCATTTGAGCAACCTGGCAAAGGGAGTAGTGGCTTTTCAGATTTCTGCAGTTGGCAGTTGCAGGTAGTCCGTGGCCAGATGCAAATAGTGGTTGGATTCTGTAGAGGTGTGATTCAGTGAAGTTTAATGGTCTGTGATATTGGGGAAGTTTAAATAACCAATGACTTGAAACCACTTTCACTTTGCAGATCCCTGTTTGTTGCCCCTGGAAATTAGGATCTCCATATAATGAGTTTGTCTACTGATAATAGGTTTGCTTTCATTTTAGTTGGTTTTGGAGGTCCTGTAGGAATTTGTCTGCTGATCCCTAGGGTTTCATGGCCACAGCTTGGAAACCATTCAAGTAAATAGTTTAGACAGCCTCTCCAGCATTTAAACTCTACAAATCTACAGTTTTTATGTATCCTGGAACAAGCAGTTCTATGAGACATCTGGCAAGAGAGACTGAATTAGGAGATACTGTGCATGTCATGTTTACATGTATTCCTCAAAGTAGGTTTTGGTCAAGAGGCAAGAAACTGAGCTGCTACAGCAGTGATTAATCATACTGTTAGTTATTCACAGATCTAATTTTTCTGTGTTAAGTGTTTGCATACTTGTGCAGATATAACAGAATGTTTATGATTTTATAGCACCTGTTACTTGGCACACAAGAGCTTTTATCTATCATAATAAATTCAAATTCATAAAAATAACCTGTTATTTTGAGTTGTAAGTAACCATTTTTCTTCTAATTCATTTAACCTGAGGTTCAGAGTAAATGACTTTCCAAAGACCACATTGAGTAGGTGGTTGAAATGCAGAGTTAGCTGAGGAGTCTGATTTCCCTCCCAGTACTGTATTTTGGAATGAAATTGGGAAACAGGTGGGGCTCCAAAGAAAAAATTATTTCAGTACTGATTTTTATAGGAGGTTGTCCCAATTTTTCCTCATACAAGAGGATGGTTCCTGTTTACTGGTACTGAGAAAGCAGAGAAAAACAGTCTACCTTTTCTTATTTTTTTTACAGGGTGAAAAAGTAAACTATGAGAAGTTCAGGGTTTGGCTGTTGCACAACAAAGACGCTTTCACATTTTCCCGTTGGCTGCTGTCCGGAGGGGTGTATGTGACACTCACTGATGACAGTGATACTCCCACCTTCTACCAGACCCTGGCTGGAGTCACACACCGTAAGTGCACAACGCTTGTTATTATGCACATGTTTAGAAACTGTTTCAGAGTTCACAAACTGTTGCCTTGCTGTAGTTGTTCATTGAACCTCACTGCTCTGGACACACAGTTCTCTTCGGTGAGCTATAGTTCTCTGTGCTAATTTGTTCTCTGCTTTTTGTGCTGTGACATGTAAAATATTATGTGCAAGGAGACTGAGGGTCGTTAATTTTAAGAGATTACAATACTGATATTACAACACTTCTTAAAGTAGAAATTTGCTATTGAACAAAAAAAAAAGGAAAATATTTTCTCTTTGGCAAATACATTTATCTGAACGGACTTGACAGTTGGACTGGTTTTATGTTTGGTCTTTCAGATATAGTAGGTTGTAAAACTATTGAGACAGTTCTGAAAACAATGCTCATTTCAAAGATAAGTATTACTTCTTAATTTGCTTTCTGCAGTAAAATAAATAATATTCTTGGCATGTGGTCTAGTCAAGGAACTAAATTAACTAAAGAGAAGCCTCCTCAGGATTTGCATTTAGGAATAATCTCCAAAGAAAAGTGCTTCTTCATGTCTATATTAATGTAAAGAAGGAGCAGTTGTTTATTAAATGTAAAAACAAAAGGCTAATAGATTATATTTGACGTGCAAGTAAGCATACATTATAGAAGAGCATCTAAGGGGCTTTGGTATCCCTCAGAGAAGAGCATTTGGTACTGATGTGTCAGTGATTTGAGCAGGCTGGGTTTAGGTACTCTTGTAGTTTGTTGGTGCCAGCATGACATTTAATCTCTTTAGTGAGTGGGTTACTTGAATAAAGCTACGTACAGTTTTTTCTCTTGGTTTAAAAAATGAGTATTAAAATTCTGTTCTTTTCATCTGAAATGAAAATGCATAATAAAATTTGAGGTTTATATATAGATAATATGTTAGCATTACATGAGAGCCTGCAGTAGACATTGAGGTTGCAGAAGACTGCTAAAAACTCTGAGGTCTAATAGACAAGGGAGAAAGACATATATACTAAAAAAAAAAAAAAGACTCAAACCAGACCAAAACAAACCTCCTTTGAATTTTCTAGACTTCAGCCCTGGGAAAAGTCTCTCAAGCTGTACCAAATGGAGTCTCCTTTGCCCAAAGTGTTCAAAGAAGTCTTTTACCTCAGGATTCTGGATGTTACCTCTGAGCTTACTTTGATTTTTTTCATGCTTTGAAATTGAAGCTCTTTCTGAACAGTTTTTACCATGTTTTTCACAGAAAATTTATATTGAAACTGAGCTTTATAATAACCTCATGTATAATGTGTATATAACTTTTTTTTAAGAGCTACTGTTTTAATTTATTTTATATCTAATGTTCCTCTTACTTCTGCTTTTGATATACCTGTCACTGTTACCATCTGCAGCCAGGCCCTCAACTGTATCCTCTACTATGTCAGATGTGCAAAATAAATAATTCAGGAAAGAACTGGTCTTTCAACTGAAGAGCATAATACTATACTTTAGCCAGCCCACACCTATATTCACATATCAAAAAAGAAAGAAAGGAAGCTTTTCTTTCTTCAGCTTATAGGCTAAGAGATTTTTTTAGTTTTAAACAAAGAACTGAAGAAATTAAGACTGATGTGCTATAAGAAAAAATGCAATTAAGGAGACTGGATGGGAAGCATATTAGAAAAAATTGAATGGGAGCCAAATCTGTTAATTGTATTCCAGCAAGCTCCATAGCTTACCTGTGTATTTGAATCAGTGAAATGTTTCAAACTGCATACTGTCTACAGGCTGAGGGTACTTACCAGATTTGGAAAGCTCACATGACAGTTACATTTGGGTCTCTAGATAAAATTAAATTTTACTGTATTTTTGTGATTTTCCAGTTAAATGTTGTAATAAGAAAACCAGAAAGTAGTTGTGCTGAGTTATGTCTGCAGCCTGGTGTCTTTCAAAGGACAGATATGGCAAACTGACAGGAATTTAAGATAGTAGGAAGATGAACTGGTGAACTAACCTGGTGGGGAACTAACCAGCCTCCTCCAGGTCTGGACAAATACTTTCTTTGGAATGTATCCCATGATTTCCCATGGGATTTGAAACAGTATAGGAATCTACAGCAGATGGAACAGTAAGGAAAATACGAGTGCTGGAGCTCTTGCAAGTAGTTGCAGTGAAGTATGAATATTTGGGGCCTTGCTGTTTTCTTTTTTAAGATTAATAACTGTAGTTTCATCAGGTCAATCTGAAGAATATGAAATTAGTACAAAAGTATTCTTAACACAGCTGAACGTGTAAAGCAGCAAGAGCAGTTTGGACAGTTCCTCTTCCCTAAATGAGGGCTTGATTTTGGTACTTTTACATAGGAGAAAGGTGACTGCCTTTTGGGAGAACAAAAAACTGAAGTAATGTTTAGTAAATCTAGGCAAGCACCATTAGCTGAATATAGTGAAAGTTTAAATGTTTCTTCTCCCAGAAAGTGAAACCCAGTTTGTGAAACTTGCTGGTGCAGTTAGGGGTTTGCTGGACTCTGACTGGGTCACAGCAAGCCCTCTCCTGGCCCCAGCTTCAGACCTTCCTCCCAAGCCTTACCTCCTCTCACAGTGTGCTCCCATTAAACATCTTGAATAATATGTCAGAGAGATGAAAAATGGCAGTGATAAAAATAGTATAAGTTATTAACATTGATTTAGAAACAGACAGCAAACATTTTATTGCAGAGCATCAGTGACTCCATTTAAATTTGCTTAATGAGCCAAGCTATCAGGAAAACAAAGGAATTCTAAGTTTTCATTTCTAAATAACATTTATTTTGGTGTGCAGATGACTTTAATTATATTTCTCAACACATAATTAGAAATGAAATTTTAAAGTTACAGGAAGTTGCACACAGTTTCTGCTTTTAATCAAATTCTGTTCCATTTCACCAAAGTCATAAATATGAATAATTTCTCTTGAAAGCTACCAAAATAACCTGTTTGTCATGGACCTTTGTTCTTAAAAACCAGTTTCAGGGATGTGAATCTTTCCTACACCTGAGTACTGACCAAGTAGCCCTAGTTTGGCTTTTCTCACTTTCATACTATGATCAGGTACCTCTCAATTATTTTTTTTTATTTTTTATTTTTATTTTTTTTAAACAATTGTAGTGTGTATCACTGTATTGGAGCACACAAACCAACAATATATCCTGTCATGGACTGCTACTAACACAAAAATTCTGTGTAGGGGAGTATTCCCCAGATCATTATACATTCTTAATAATTATAAATTAAACACCTAATTGACTCTGATACTCTGAAGTCCAAATGTAGTAGTTCAGTATGACACCAGTTCACCACCACTGGAGGATGTCATGTTGTTGCCTGTCCTGGCTGGTTTCCACTCCTCTGAGTGTCAGAATGGAGCTGCAGAGCACATTCTGACATACGAGAACATGAGACACGTGGAAGGGTCTTCTCCCCCACCCTGTGCAGGCACTAGTCACTGAATCACTCCTTGCATAAGGCACTGAGGCTCTTGGTTTTTTGACTTTTTTTTTCCTCCAGTTGGGGACAATTACTGCAGTACATCTTTCACATGTATTTGTGAGCAGTTTGTTTTAATTTCCTGTCAGCTTTGTCCTTGGTTTCAGATGGTCTCTGCTCTCTTTTTTTACCATCCATTATAAATACAAGTGACTCATGTCTTTTCTTGACATTTTTGTCAAAGTAAAATGAGTCACATTCAGGTCTCCTTCAGACCAGATGCTCCATCCCCTGTTCCACCTCAGACTTGGGCAGTACATTACTGTCATTCACACTGCAGGTGAGGCCTCACTGGTTTCCTTCATTTGGCTGGAAATATTTCTTCTGCTGCAACATAGGTAGTGATTCCTTTTTTATGACTGAGTCATTTTGGTGTGTCTCAGTGGCATGTGTTGGGCTTAGATACTCAGGTTTTCAGTCCTTTTCCCATGGGCAAACACTCCCATTTATCAGAGGGGTTACTGGTTTTAAACTGACAGACCATGTAATTTGTACTTCTTTGTTATCCAGTTCTGGTGTCACTGAGTTCTTATTAAACAGCATCCTAATTCTGCTTTGAATTAAAGAGACTCTCTTCTGTCATCAGAAAAATTAATCAAAATGCACTTGCTTTTTCTGACAGCTCTTAGGTACTGAGATGCAGTGAGACAGCGTGTAATCAGTGTAATAATTATATTTTAGAACATACAGTTATCACTAATTTAACATAATAAATGAGAGAAGCCCTGGCTAACCAGACAACATGATTGAAATGGAAGAGTGAATTTTTGAAACAGTATAAAATTGGAACTGAATGTTGTGAAAGGAACGTCTTGTGTCAGAGATGGGTTTATAAACCTGTAGGGCTTTATGGTGAGATGAAGATGTGAGTCTGTGAAAGGAAAGTGAAATGATCACTCAACTTTGCTCACATTAAAAGGCTGTCTGGATGTTAAATACGTGTTCTGTAGCTTGCTCACTTCAGTTGTGGTACCCACGCTTGAAACACAGTCTCTTAATGATGTATGGAAGGCCTCTAGAATACAATCCTGAAGATCTGGGATTTATGAAAGGTGCCTTTAAGAGCGTGTTTCATTCTGTGCTGTTTTCTTCCAAGTATGTGAGTGCTTGTGCTTGGAGAGGGATGGTGGTATTTAACTGTTTTCTGTTGGGTGACCATCTGGATGGTCGCCTCAGACACACACAAGGATCTCAGTTCAAGTTAAAACATTCCTTTCTCTGCGTGTCCATTTTTCAATTCAGGAAAATGAAAAGATGATGAAAGTATTACAGCAGAGCAGGCCAGTAAGAAAAAGCCTCAGTGTCACTTAATCTGCATCTTGCCACTTCGTTATCCTCTTAGTTCCCAGGCTATTTTATGTCTTGCAAAGCCTCTCTGTGCCCACGTCCCAGAGTCTTGGGGCCTTAATTGAAAGCGAAACCCAAGTGGGTTTAGTCAGAAGTGCTCCTTGGTGCTCAGGCAGCTGGTCTCTGGTTCTGAGTCAGCCACTGCACCGTGAGGAGCTCTCGCTGCCACTGGGGACTGGAATTTGCCTGGAGGATTTCATGGTAAACAGTGAAACAACCCAAGTTTCAGTTAAAATGGTGGGAATATGGTATGCTTCTACTGCTGTGAACCAGAGAGGATTGTACCAATAGGTAGGTAAAAGTTAAAGGTTTAAAATATATTGAAATACTTAGGTAGTTCTGGTCATATAAAGAATTAGAATGAATAGTGCCTGAAATGAAAACGTATTTTTTCTTTTGTTTTCTAATCCAGAAGTTTATTCATGGCTACCAATGTAATTTTTAAGAAGGCCATACATTTTATGGAAATGGCATTAAGATGAAGGATGCTTTGTTTTAGTACATACCACAGCCATGCAATCTGACTGTTAATCCTAGTGTGGCAGCTGGTTTTAAATTGACTCATTTTTACTAGATCTGTAGTTTCTCAGATGCATATTTTTGCTGAAAATGTTTACCTGCTCTTCCTTTAAAATGAAGACTGTAGCTTGAGGTGTACTTGACATTATCATCCCTCTGTACTTGTTTAATTTCTAGAGGTTTGGACTAGGAAACACTATTCATTGTTTTACAGATCTGCAAGGTTTTAATGTTTTTAATGGAAAAGTGCTGAGAAGGACATAAAATAGCATATAGTGGTAAACTGGTAGAATATGGTTAAATTTCACAGATGCATCATATCTCCATGTGACCTCAGATGACTGTGTCATGTATTTAATTGACAAAAATGAATACTTGGCCTATAAAGGCCGTTTGTTCTGATGGTTTGAACTATATTTTAAATACAAGTTATGTTTTTCTAAGCAATCGTATTTCATATTTGAACTACTGAGTGAAAGCCCAATTCATGTTTCCTGTTGCAATTTGAACAGGCATTAGGAAAAAAAATATTTATAAAGTTAAAATCCTTTCTCTATATAAAACCTCTTTGGAATATGGCATATTTTTCATACATATTACAATGTTTGGATAATAAGCACTGTCTGCTTCTATCATGCTTCATTTAAACTTCAATAACAAATATGATTATAGTATATCTCATAAATTGCAAGAGATTTCTTTTAGTTTACATTTATGGAGGAGTAGATGGTGCGTTGCATATCATGAGACTGATTTACAAGATTAGGTGCAAAAAAACCACTCTGGAGCAATCAAATTATGTAACAGCTGGCTTTTCAACTGCAGAGTTAAACTTTCACGTGTGCTGCCATCCAATAAATCTGTATTTTAGGTAAGTGAAACTAGCGCAGTGAGCTACAATTTGTTGTTACTATGAATGAAAAGTACTGGTTTGCCACATTTTCACTTGTATCCAGCGTAAGTTTTGTGACTCTAATCAGTACAAAGAATGTTATTTACTGCTTTGTCAGTTTTGCTTTCTAAAATGTGTGTTTGGCTCTTCTGCACAAAGTCAGTACACTGGACTTGCCTTGGTCACAGTATCAGTGTAGCACTTGCGCTACTACTCACCAGCTGTTCTTTTGAAAATGAGTATTTGAAAATTCTTTGTCTTTTAAATGACCATGTAATTTCAACCAGTGCTTGACAGAAATGCAGACAAGATGCTTTCTGATAACCTTTCTTCTCTGAGGTTAAAATAATAAGGCAATAAAGTTAGTACTGTAAAAACTGTCGACGAAGTACAGTTTTAAAAAAGGGGCCTGACTTGCTTCTACTATAGATACTTGAGAATGTTTTATTTTGCCAGAGAACCTATCTTTCAGTTCTTAATTACTAAAGGTAATGCACTGGCCAGTGAGAGCAGGTTTCTGCAGATTTGCTCTTGAGCAAAGAAAATGTGAGCTTCCTCCTGTTTTGAGTATTCGTAGCATTGTATCATTTCAAGACTGCAGTGCAACCAATACATTTGTTATTCTGCCTAATCACAGAGGCAGATAAAAAGGAAACAAAGTGATTTACATGCTCATGCTCAGGAGAATTACCATAATGCTTTTGTATTTGCTAATGAGAGCAATAATGTGTATGTGCAATTCTTCTAAATGACAGTACAAACTTGCCCTTTATGTGCAGTTGTTTGGGTAGTATAACAGTGCTGTGATACTCTCTTCATGTGCTTAAGGTTCTGTTTCAGTAAGTGGCTTTTACCTGTAATTTTTTACTTTTTGTTCATTTCTGTTCTTGAAACTCCATGCATATACTTTTTTTAAAAAATTCCTTCAGAATCTTCATGTGTTTAAGGTTCTGTTTCAGTAGGTGGCTCTTACCTGTAATTTTTTACTTAACTTTTTGTTCATTTCTGTTCTTGAAACTCCATGCATATACTTTTTTTAAAAAATTCCTTCAGAATACTGATACTTTAGTCCTCATGTCATGTCCTGTGAGCTCTTTCTTGTCAGTTCTGTAGCACCCTGATACCTGTGGAGGCAACAAGATTGAGGGGAAGTATTTTATATGGTAGTTTTTCTCACATCTGTTGATCACTGATGGGTGTGGGGCAGGTATGTCATTAAACATCAAGACATCCCCGTGTATGTTGGAGCTTAGCAGGTGCAGTTCTACATCACTTGGCTGTTCTGGTTAGGATCATGCAGCTGCTTGCATCTGTGGCAGTCCTAAGCACCTATGATATATCTATAGGTTGATCTTCAAAGAAATAACTGCTCTGTTTCCTTTTCTTGATTTCTAGTAGAATAAAGTTCCTTTGTATGTTTATATTACTGCTTCCTTATGTATTGGGGACAGGCTTTTTAGCAGGGCCTGTTGCAACAGGACAAGGAGTGATGGTTTTAAACAAAGAGAGGGAGATTTAGAGTAGATAGAGGGAAGAAATTTCTTTCATTGAGAGTGGTGAGCCCCTGGCCCAGGTTGCCCAGAGAGGGGGTCGATGCTCCATCCCTGGAACCATCCCAGGTGAGGTTGGCCAGGGCCCTGAGCAACCTGCTCTAGTTACACATGTCCCTGTTGTCTGCAGGGGGCTTAGACTAGATGACCTTTAAAGGTCCCTTCCAACCCAAGTGATTCTGTGATTACAACACAAGGGAGAGCCAGGAGATGGTAAGCCAGATAAGGGAATAGAACCAGCTAATAAGGAGTGGGAGGAGAGAAAGGAAATCAGTTTAGTTTTATTTCTGGATCAGTTCTTTTATCTCACTTACTATGTAAATGCACAATAGCTGATGATGATGCAAGTGAGGATGCTGCAGCACATGCCCAGGGTTAAGGGGGAAGGTAAACTCTCTTTTCAGCCAGAAGATATGTTAGGATGTGACCCTGGAACTGCAGCTTTTGGTGGGTGCTGTGTGTGCTAGTACATGCTCTATCTAGTGGTTGTAGTGAGTGTATGAGGAAAAGGAGGACGTGTTCTCACTGATGTTACTTCTCTAGTTAGACTGTGTAAAAAATATTTCCCAGGAAGATACAAACCCCTTCCTCTCCTCCTAACTCTACTTCAGATATTTTTGTTAAAATGCAAAATACTTTTAACAAAAACACACAGATATTTTGTTAATTTTTTTCAAAACCTTCTGCCAGTGAGGGTAAGGTACTGCTCAGTTTTTGATGCATTATGATGTTCCTGCTGGGTAGTTGCAAATACTTTGTGCTTATTGTAGGTTATCTAAGTTACAAATATCATTAAATTACTACTGCTAATGGCAGAAATAGGAAAATAAACCAATAAAACTTCTATTTATCATGTAACTTTTTTTGGGTCTCTTCTTTTCTTAAGCCTTACAGGATTATTATTGTTTCTGTAGGCTAAACCAGGCCAAATAGCTCAAGTTAAACCTATTAGAAAGCTGGCGTGGGTTTAAAGACTCAGAACCATCTGGGAATGAGATCACACGTAGTGGTTCTTAATATAGACAGCTCTGTCATTACATATCTAGATGAGAACCAATTAATTTGCACTGACCTAAAGCGGTGTTGTGACACACTTGTGTATGTAAAAGGGTTAAAAGTACTGCTGAGCAGAAATTTAGTATTTTTATATATATACATATTCAATTTTAAAGATAAAATGTAAGGAGGACGGCATTTGTATATAAAGTTTTGAAAGAATACACAAGTTCTTCCTCTGGCTATTTTTATTCCCCCTTGCCTAGCACCTTGTTTACTCATTGTTGGTTTGGAGGTTTTGGATTTTTCCTCTTCTTTAAAATACCTTACAAGCTCCTCCAAGTAAAACATCTTCTAGGTTTGTATAATCACTGCCCAATGTTGTATAGGTTTCTAAGTGCTTCTATAGTATAAATAATAAAGTGAAACAAACTATATTTGGAAAAAAATAATGCTGTGGCAGTGTTTAAATGTCACATTAAAATTTAGCCTTATTGCTGTTTAAGAAGGCTAAAAATTTTGAATAGGCATTTTTCAAGTAGAGTCAAACACAAATTTTCTTTTCCATAAAAGTTCTGTTGTTGTTTTGTTGGTTTTTTCAAGTGCTATATTGTGTCCTTTCAGAGGATTTAAATACCAGAAGATAAGATACTGCACATGTAATTTACCTGTTCAGTTCACTAAGAAATATGTGAAAATAGGAGATTTCTGGAGCCTTTTGCAGTGGGGAAAGTTCATTTCTGTATTTGTGAACACTTGTGATGATATGTTATTGATGTTGAAACCCTAGAAGGTGAATATGTAAGATGATTCTGTAGCTAAAGAAGGAAAATCGGACCTTTATTTCTCTTCTGCTTGTATTTTTAATTTTTATATACAGGAATCAAGTGTAAAAGAAATTAACATCATTTCTGTTTGTGACAGAGTAATGCTGTGTTTTTATTTGATGCTGAATTCTAACATGGTCTAGATATTACCAAGAATTTCTTTTATTTTTGTTGATTATACAGTGGAAGAATCCGACATCATTGATCTCGAAAAACGATACTGGCTGCTAAAAGCTCAATCAAGAACTGGACGTTTTGATTTAGAAACATTTGCCCCCTTAGTTTCCCCTCCTATTCATCCATCTCTGAGTGAAGGTAGGGAACGGCGATCAAACGTGTGAGGGAGTGGTGTTGCTGTGGTGTTCAGTACCTGACTGTCCACTGAGATACAAGTTTCAGGGATTTAAAAGTGGGCCTGTTTTAAAATGTATTTTAAGTGTAAATTACAGAGATTCATTCCACTGAGTTCTGAATGTTTGGAGAGGGGAAAAGATACCTGAGAAATCTCTGTTTGTTGGAAAACTTGGAGTGGTGGAGGAAGTGATGCTTTGGTGTTGCATTCTTATTAGTTGTCAGCAAATATGTCAAACTTTATGTATAATCTATCCTGTAGTTGCTTAGAATTTTTCATTGGGTTCCTTAAGATTCTGTAATGACAAAATAGACTTGTGTCCCTGAATGAGATAGAACAGCATTCTAAAAATGCCAAGCATGGGTTTCATCTATTCAATGACAATTCAGCATGCAAGTCAGAAGTTACACTGTGCAGTCCATGAAGCAGTCTTCTCTAAGAGTGCAAGCTAAGGAAGACTTTGTTCAGAAGACTTGGTCAGGAGATTTGTGTGTTGCAATGCAGACATTAATAACCAAGCCTGTCTTTCAAGTTGAAGCCACTCTGGTAATAACTGGAGGCTGCAGTTGTCTAATTGCCATTTGCTGCACACATAAGGACATAAAGTAACATTCTGTGTCCATGCTAGTTTCTGCCTGCAGTCCTAAAGTGACGATTTTTTATCTCCAAATGGTCAGCTTGCTGATAAGTGGCAGCAGTAAGTAGAAAATGGGAAATTCATCTGCAGCAGATGCAAGTTGTTAAAACACCAGAACTTGTGTTCAATTCAATAGGGATATATCCCTATGTCCTTTTGCTTATCAGTGTGTTTTAACTACTTACTGTTAGAAATGTACACAGCTACTATGAGGAAACTTGAATGGTTTCTGGGCATTGTATATGTCTTCTATAGATGGTGCCACTGAGTCCTTGTCACAAAAAAAAAAATAAATCATGAGATAAAAAGTTTATGTGCTGAATGAACACAGCTCTTAAGTCCTTTGAAGGCTGGTAATGAAAACTCCTGACTTAGAGACAAATTTGTAGTGGTATTCAGTGTTTTTTTCACAGGAGTTTCTATGAGGCACTTTGGAAAAGCCAAAGCATTTGGCATCTAGTACCTTTGCTGTTTTGGTCCTTCAGCTTTGGTGTCAGTACCCTGACAGTACTGGTGTAGGTGTACACTCTGTAGCTCGGGCATTACAAGCTGTGAGAATAAGGTTACTGTGTGGAGTTCTTGATTCTCTCCCCACCCTGCCCCAAGATTTTTCTAGCCATACATGAGTGATCTAATTCACTTGTAAACTGGTGTTAGTGGTGCTTAATGATCTTTATTACACTTAGTAAGACTTAGTTGTAATCATAAATGTTCCTACTTCTTGCAAACGTTAATCAGTAACCCTTCCTGTAAATGCTAAGTACAATTCTGAGTCGTTTCAGCCAGATGCTGTAACAGGAGATGCTTTTGTGGTTTGCAGGTTTGTTTAATGCTTTTGATGAAAACCGAGACAATCATATAGATTTTAAAGAAATTTCCTGTGGGCTCTCAGCATGTTGCAGGGGACCCTTGGCAGAAAGACAGAAGTGTAAGTATGTGAAATGTTATTTATTTTAGAGAAGTTCTTCAATTTGAGCCATGAAGTTTAGTTGTTCCACCTTTTTAGAAATTTTTCCCACTGAACAAGTGTGTGTCTGTGAAGAGTGACAGACTTTAGAAGTTAAAAAATTAAAGGCATTTTAAATACCAAGGCTTCCTTTTATAAAGGATGATTAAATGTAGTTCTGTGTATTCTATAACTTATCCATAGCTTCATATAAATTATCAACCTGTTTGGGGGAAGAAAAAAAAATCAAAACACAAACCACCAAAAAACTATTTCAGAAGTTATTTTGCAGTGTTCTGCATTCTGATGCAGAAGTGTATATCTCAATATAGAAAGTGTGAACACTTATCTGTTCATTATATCTAATAGAAAACAAATGTGCTATTTGATTGTCTCGTGGTAAATAGCATGTTCTGGCATATTTACTGTCCAGTTTTCAGCTGACTCCCTGCAAGGCTCTCGTGGTTTGAAATACCTTTTGTTCCATACTCTTCCAAAGCCATATTGCTGCAACTTGAAAGCTGTCATTCACTGGAAATTTCTGGATGCACATATGCTGCCTGCTCTGTCACATCAGAAAACACAGCACAGAATTGCAGGAATCTCGATTTCAGTTTATTAAACACAGCTGCTCCATTTCCTCACCACCACACATGCATCCTGCCTCATCAGAGCTGTCAGCACTAAATCATGTTCTTGTGACTCTGCAAACTTATATTCTGCAAAGGGAAAAAAAAAAGAGTTGTTGAATAGCTCTAACAGAGAAGAGTAATTTCCTTTTATCTCAGTTTGCTTCAAGGTTTTTGACGTTGACCGGGATGGTGTTTTGTCTCGCACTGAGCTTAGAGAGATGGTGGTTGCACTTTTAGAGGTCTGGAAGGATAATCGCACTGATAAAATACCTGTAAGTTACAGCTGGTATTTCATTCATTGCTGTCTGTTTCTTGAAGTAGGAATGTGAACGTTGTGTGAATGTGTTTTCAGTGAAATACTGGAACTACCTTAGCCAAGGAGTATTGATAACTGGATGTATTTTTCCTTGCATGTCTTTGACCTGCCATTAACCAAAGCAGAACACTTTGACTGTAACACATGCTGTTTCATAGAAAGAAAGCTTAGGTATAAAAGTACAACTGTCTGGAAGCACTTGGGTGTGAATTCCATAGAGGCATCATCAACAATTCTCATAGTTACATTTTTATTCTGAGCACATGCAACTCTGGAGAGTGCTGTGAGATTTTAACTCTGTTTTCTAATCCTTTTGTTTGCTAAGGAATTGGATATGGATTTGTCTGAAATAGTAGAAGATATTTTGAACATGCATGATACCACAAAGGTAGGAATTTGTTCTTCTTTCCTTGTCATTTTTATACCCTGCTATCTTCAGTTTATTTATAAGAAAGTAAAATCTTGTGCTTTCTTTAAAGCAGAGATGTCAATAAAAGAATTGCTTTCAAGAAATGTCAGGTTTCCATTACAATTTTCCACATTATTCTGTGAGAGAAAGAACATGTTTGAATTTTATAAGCCATTTTTATATATGAAACTAAACCAAAAATACATAAGCGGATGAAATGAATTTGAAGCATATACTGTTTGCAAGCCTTTGCTGTGTATAATTAATATCAGTTTTAAATCTGATGCTTGACTTCTGTTCTGGAGAAACTGTTCTTTTGTTTCATGTTAAAAATGATCCTATGAAAAAAGGAGTAGTGGTTTAATGTATCTTACATTTTATGTGACGTAAAGACACATTATCCTCCTGTGCTGGAACAGAACTGTATTAATTCAGTGGTAACTTACGTGTGATCGTTATCAAACTAATTTGTTTGCAATAATATTATATACAACCACTGAACTGGATAGGATGCTATTGTTTCCAAGCTGAGTATCAGTGAAGCTGTGGAGGCATCTGTCATGACTGTTGTGACACACAGAAAAGTCTTAGTAGTTTATGTTGTGCTTTGTAGTGAGCTGTGTGTAAATCTTTATGTATGTTCTTGCTTTTTTGAGGTAGGCACTATCATTTGCAAACAATATAGGGGAAGTTGTTTCCATTATTTCATCCTTTGCCTCATTAATGAGGAAGAGTGTCTGGAAACTATAATTACTTAAGAAAAACTATAAAGAATGTCTAGGAATGCTTAATTACTTCTTTGAATGGTTGTCTTGCCTGCTTGTACTCCAGCAAAAAGTGGTGGGCAAATATTTTATTGTAGTTCTTTCATTACCAAAGCAGTAGAAAATATGGCCTCACTGAGCTCTTTCATCCTTTGAGGTTTTTAGTGTTTCTGTTATTTAAAAGGGTAGTTTATAAGCAAGTACATAGCAGTCTTTGTTTCCACAAAGAGTTAAAAAAGGAGGCCAAGTCTTCAGAATATCTTTCATAGTGGCATCATTAATGCAGTGCTGGAAAGAGGATGGTGCAGTAATTACATAAATTACTTAACCTCTTTTCATAAGTTAGCTTTGACCTGTGTGAACTCTGGAGAAAATGGTCTGTGAGAAGAGGCAGAATAACTGCCATTTCTGTAAAAATGCCTATGAATCATACTGCAAGAGAAGAAATTCTTTCTATTCTGATCCTGTCACTGAGTTCTTGAAAACCAGAAGATCTTCTGACATTGGTCAGTGTTATGCTACTGTAACCCTGCAAGTGATTAAGAATTAGTAAATCTTGTGTTGTAAGGCAAGATCATAAGCACTTAGTGATCACAAAGAGTTTTTCCCAACCCACAGAGGAATATGGTGGGTTTCTGAATGGATGCAATTATCTGTATATGCAGAGCTTATTTGGATGATCAAAGTCTTGCATCATCTTAGTGTTGTTTTGTTTCCTATAATGTGATTGCCCTGACCAGTCACATGCTGCTTCTGCTGCTTTCATGGTTTTAGAAAGTTTGACTATTGCAGTTGAGCACAAATCCTAAAACAAAATGATGGAGAGCAGAAGCAAAGTTTACATGCTGTACATAGTTTGTCCTCTGTACTCTCAAAGCTTTCTGATCCTCTAGGTTGCATATGTTATGCTAACACTGGATTTTTCTTCTTTCATTGCATAAAGTTTTATTACCAGAGTTGTAGATGCTAGATTTTTATCAAGTCGTTGGCTTTGTCATGCCTTGTGTGACACATTCAGTGAGCATTTTAGTAGTAGCAGGTTAATGGTTTGATGTTTTCTTCCCCTTTCCTTCTCCCTTTAAGCTTGGACACCTCACTCTGGAGGACTACCAGATATGGAGTGTGAAGAGTGCACTTGCCAATGAATTTTTGAATCTGCTTTTCCAGGTATGTTTAGAGGACATTTCAGCTTGAAAATTACAGTAACTAACTCAAGAGATTTTTGTGTGGCTGCGAAGTGCAGCATCAATGGTTGGCCAACATCCTTACAGCTCTGTCTGCTGCAGTAAGTTATGTGGTTTTGCAATCGTGCAATACCTTGACAGAATGATTCTCTGTTTGATTGTAGTTCTTTTCAGTGTATGGAAATGCCTAAAGCATGATTTGTTAAGGTGAACATAGCATACCATTTATAAAATGGAAAGGAAATTTCAAGTGTATCAGCTGTTACATTTTTTTCAGCATGTACTGAATTTATTTTCAATTGAACTTGAATTAGATTTTTATAAATCCTTCAGCTATTCATATTTTAACACTGGCTCACTTTGTGCAGCAAATAGCCCCCTGAGAGCATGTTCACACACTGCAGTTTGTTCCTTACCTGTTTTCTGTAGAGGCTGATACTTTGAGTGTAATAATAATCCTAATGGAACCTTGAAGTTTTGCCCTAATTTAGCATTCACCTCCAGCCTTGTATGACAGTCTCAGTTCTTCCAGGAAGGGCCAGGGGGAACCACTAGGCTCCATTCTCATCTTACCAGTGAATCTTAATCTGCTGCAGGGTCAGATTGTAGCAGAAAAGTATTTCATTAGAGAGGAGCTGTGTAGCTTTTTTAAAAAGCAGTTGTGAGAGGCTACCTGAATAGCATGCTGCTGCTTCTCCTGTTTATCACCTGAGACTGCTTTACAACTTCTGTTTTGAACTATACTGTTCCAGGACCTTCAGGGTGACTGAGTAGAGAGTATTCTGAGGCCATCAGCTCCACCACAGCTGGCATGGATGTAATCAGAAAGTTCTGCAAATTTTTCATCTCTAATTGCATCAGATTTTGTTTACATGGCAACCTTCTCAAGAAGGGCTGTCTTTTATTTTTAGACTGTCTAGCAGTCCTGTCATGACTTAGTATTGATGATCTAACAAATATCTATGCAATGGTCAGGTAGACTGAAAGAGCATTGAATGTCTGTCCTGATGATGACACACCATTTACACATTGCTCATTGGAGGCCTCGTTTACAATATTTTTTTTCTCGTGTCAGTTGCTACATTTTCCTTTTAGATTTTTTTTTTTGTTTCCTTTGTTAACTTTATAATCTGAGGCACTCTCATCTCCAGCTGCAGGCTCAACAGCTTGCTCACACAGGGCAGAGTCTGCCATTGATTTGTCTGGGCATTTATTTGAGCTGTCATGAGCCTGTGTGTCTCATCTGCAGACAGAAAAGCTGAAGGGTCTGAGTGAAGCACACTGGAAAGCTTGTCAACAAATGGGTTTGTTGGCAGAGGGGTTGGTTTATATGAAGAATCTCATGCTAGCACAGTGTTACATGAGTTTTAAAAAGAAATATCAGAGCCAGCTGTGCTGTGTGTGCTGGAAAATCTGTTGCTTTCCAGCAGCTAATGGCCTTTGTTTTATTCAGAATGTGAAATACTCACTCATACTGTAATATAAATCTAAATAAGATATCTCACCAGTCATTAGAAATCTCCAGCTGTGATGCAAATTGATGGCCTCAAAAGAGACATAAGGAAAAGACTATAAATCATGTTATGAGTAGCAACCAATTTGAAGCCTGTCTGGAAGAGGAGGCAGCTGACCCTCCTGCCTGCCCTGGGGAACAGTGGTGCAGAGCTCATCACTCCCTGCCCAGGGCCCTGCCCCTGGGAGCTGCTGGGGGAGCCTGGCCAGAGACCTTGCTGCAGCCAGGACCTCTACTAGGAAGAGAGGAGGAAAGTGTTAGCCAGCTGGGAGTGCTGTCTGGTGCTGGGAATAAAACCCCACCCCAGTCAAGCAGCCAGCTAGGGGATGGTGCCTTTTCCTTCTGTGTTCATTTCAAAAGGAGGAAAAGAGAAAAATGAAAAGCATCAGACATTCAGAGAATGTTTTAGAATTTTAAGAACATTTTTGGTAGTAACTGGTTGGTTGGACTGCTTTCAGCTTCCCCCCGGTCTCTTCATGTGCTTGTTTTCCTTTCAGACCCTTATATAACCACTTCTCCCCATTTTTACCCTTTCCATTTTATTTTGGTTTGATTTTTTTTTACCTTTAGCTTAGCCTATTCCACCAGCTTGCATTCTCCCAGTTCCTCATCCCCTCTCTCCAGTACATAAAGACATCCTAACTTTTTGTGTTTCTGATCCATGTCAGTTACTGTGATCTCTCATAACCTCTGCTTCAGAACTGCATATAACAAAAATTCATTTTCTGTTCACCTTCATTTGTCTTGGGGCATTTGATGTTCTTGTTATCTTTTGTCTTAACAGTGAGAGCAGGTTGTGAATCTTATAGCTTAAAATACCTCTTTTTAGTGATTTGTTCAATTTGAAGTTATCTTGCTATATAATTAAAAAGAATTCTCTGAAAAGCTCCATTAGAGTTGTTCTTTTCTTCCATTTACTTTATGCTTATTCTATAGTGGTGTAGTTCTTAACAAGAATGACTTTCTTTTCCAGGTGTGTCATATAGTTCTGGGGCTACGACCTGCCACTCCAGAGGAGGAAGGACAGATTATTAGGTGTGTGTAGTGCTCAGAATCTTAAATGGGTTTCAGAATCAACTTTTAATATTTTCTAAAGAAAGACTTTAATTTTCCTCTTTTAACATGTCATGTTGTTCATTCTTCCGTGCAGAGGCTGGTTAGAAAGAGAAAGTAGGTATGGCCTTCAGCCAGGGCACAACTGGTTTCTTATTGCAATGCCATGGTGGCACCAGTGGAAAGAATATGTCAAATACGTAAGTATAAGAATAATGTATACTGAATTTAGTGATTTCTTTCTATTTCTGAAAAAAAGAGTGTGGAGCAGATGACTGTCTAACCAATAATGCTTGAAATTGAGCATCTCCTGTGTCTTAGTGGAAAATAATTGTTTTGCTGAATCATTGTCACATGGTGAGCTTTTCACTATCATTTCATTAAACTCCTCTCTTTCTGTACTTTGTTTCATCATTCCTGCATGCCAAAATATTTTTAGAATAAAAGCTTACTCACACAATAGTACTTCCCTTAATTCTTTTGATTAATTTGATAGTAAAGCTACCCAGTTTGGTTTTGACTTTCCTTGGGCCACAAATATACAGTGTGCATTTTCTGGGCAAATAAAAGAGGGAATTGCTATGATTTGATTTATAAGCTATGATAAAAAGTAGTTCAGCACCTGATGGTAATCAAAGGAGTCCTACTAGAACCTTAGAGTTACAGGGTTCTCTTTAGTACCCTCCAACTAAAATGTTGAAGTTAAGATATCTCTATGAATTTCAGAACAGAAAGCATATTTAATAAAATTAAATTTTATTAAATTTAAGTGAGATGGAGATAAATATTCTTTGCAGGTTACACAAGTGAAACAAAACTAGTTCTCAAAAGAGTTTTATATACTGATAAGTAATCATACAGGTATTTCAGTTCTTTTATTAAAAGAACTGAAAAATCGGACAACTGCAATGTGTGCATTAGCCATGTAATTAGTTATTCTGTGTGCACAATGAATTGGACAAATGATGGCTTAAATGCCTGAACTGGTAGGTAGTGTGATCCTTGTCATGGTCTAAGTACTCAGATGTGCACATGATTTCATACCTAATCCTTTGCATAATAGCCCAGTGCCATTAGTCACTCTGCCTCTGGAGCAGAGGGGATGCTCAGAATTTCCCTGAAACTCTGTACATGAGTGCTGCATTTCCAACATGCTTTTCAGTCTGATTTTTATACTTTTAGCTTTACTGCACTGTTTTGTTATTAGACGAGATACTGTGTTTAGTGATGTGATAAATAGGGGACAACATAAAACAGGATACATCCTTTCCCCACTGTTAGTGATGGTCATTGCATGGATTTATTTTTTCTCTGTATATCTCAGTTAATTTCCTTTTTTTTTTTTTTTTTCATTTATTACCCTTTCTTGTTTTGACTAGTGCTATAAACTGGGTAGGATTCTTCTCACATCTTTTCTGTACTGGGCAGGCAATTTATGCTTTTGGGGGGGATGCAAGTTTTTTTCCTCCACCTTTATCTTGCCTAAGTGTGAACCAGGTTCTGTTGCTCCAAAGGAAACAAAGAAACTTTATTTCAAAACAAAGTTAGGGAAAAGGAAAGTGTTACAGGTTTGAGGAAATAATGTGGGTTTTTTTGTTGTTCTTGTGCTTGCTATTCTCATTTAACCTTTTGAAATTCAACAAGGACAAATTTCAAGCAGTTATAATTTGTAATTATAGCTGTCTAAAATGGTTGTAGCTTTATGTATCTAGATAGAGAAAATAATTCTGGTATTTCACAATTTTTATATTGAGCAGATGAGTTTATTTGATTGAATGATTTTGGCTGTTCCTGCAGGTTTTCATCAGTAGATACAGAAAGTGTTTTTTTTCTGTAAAGCTTGTTGCAATATGCAGAAGCGGTCACCTAGCTGTGAATTCTGGTAATTGTTTTAACTCATGTTAATTTTATATTGGTGTATAATTAACTTTCCCACTTGCCTGCCAATTTTAGGATGCAAACCCTGTTGTGATAGAGCCTTCGTCTGTCTTGAGTGGAGGTAAGAATTCACTCATAGCTGCTGCAGCCAATACTTCAGAACAGGGAGAAGACAAAATGGGAGGTCTTAATTACTTCAGTGCAACAGAAGAAAAGTTTTCAGATAATATTTCTACTGCATCAGAAGCCTCAGAGACTACTAGCAGCAGTAAGCATAACATCTTATTTCCTTGGAGGTTTAATATAGAACAGGTTTTGAGAAAAATACATAGTGCATGGCTTCCTCCAGGTGAGGGGATAAGTCAGTTTAGGTTGCAGGAGTGGCCTACATGTGGATGTTGGTGAATTACTAGGATTATTTTAGTCCGTGGTGGATAAACAAACAGTTTTGTTTAAACAGCAATTCATCTTTTATGCTATAATTAGTTTCCAGAATTGTTTTCAAGATTGATTTTGTCCTATCATTTATTTCCTGGGTGGATTTTTTTTCCCCTCTTCACATTAAGTTGTTTCTGGCTCCTACGTGGTTGGCATTGTACAATGTCTTGCAGTAGGATGATCTCAGATACTATACAAAGAGGAAAGAAGCAGGAAAAATAATTAGGAAGGTATACATAGTTTTACAGGGCGTGTGGTCTAAATGAGTTTATGCAGATTCTAGGAGCCATCTTGAGAAAGAAGAGATTTGAGTGATGATTTCTAGTCAGTTCTTGTGAGGATGTGATATGTTGGGGTTTTTTTCTCATGAGACAGCTGAATGTTGCATCTGTTATTTTTAAAACTGTATCTTAAAATTGTAACTTCAGTTTAAATTACTGTCATAATTTTTGGGGTGGGTGTTAAGGGAGATAGACAAAGAGAGACAGGTTTTAGGTTAAAGATTTATTTTTTTTTTTTTTTTAACCTGAAATTTAGATTTAGTGTTCTGCATAACCAAAGCAGGTTCTATAACAATAAAACCCTTTGCCTTTTCAAGAAGAAAAAGAATAAAAAGAAGGCATTATTATCATATATATTGAGTTTGGTGTTTAAGATTTTTGGGAGTTTGATCTTCAACCATGCAGACAACAAGCAAAAGCTGAATGTCTTTGGTGATGCAAACCTGCTTAGGCTGTTTTCAAACCAGTATTTGTGTGAAGTATCTGCCTTGGTGTTTGGATCTGATATACCCACTTCTTTACCTTTTCTGAGAGTAATAGTGTGCTGGTCAGTCTGTAGTGTGGAAGAGTTGTACTTTTTACTGAAGTATGAAGGATATCAAACTCCTTCAACAACCTTTTTAAAAATAACCAAGAAAAGGATACAAAAGTTTCATTCATTTATGGTTTATGGAGTCATGAACTGAATTTTTTTTTTTTTCTCTTCTATTCTGTTACAGATACTCTTTACCCTGGCACACCAGGGTCTGATGTATGTTTTGCTAGGCAGCATAACACTTCAGACAATAATAACCAGTGTTTTCTTGGAACCAATGGGAATACTTTGCTACAGCTTAATCCTCAGAAACCAGGAGCTATTGATAACCAACCCCTAGTAACACAAGAACCAGTGAAGGTAAATGCTTTTTATTTGTTGCTTTTTTCAGCTAGTAGCTTAACTCTAAATTAAAACTGCTTTGTTGTAAAGCAGCATTTTGGTTTCCTACTCTTAAAAAGGGAAAAAAATGTGTTCTACTTCACAGGCTGCTATTGTATTGTGAGGAGAGAAACATTCAGAATGTTCTTAGACAAAACATACAAATGCAAAAGACATTTATGAAAACACAACTTTCAGCATTAAATAGTAAAATAATTAAACACTTCAGTCTTTAAATATAAGAGTTTATTGCTATTGCATAAAACCAGAAAATAGTGAACTGAATGGTACAGCAAAACTGGCAGTTTATTCAGTATTTGTGCAAATAAAAGGTAAAACACAGAGCAGCACCATCAGTGATGTGCATGGACTGGATTTCCTTGTGTCCTGTCTGGAGCTGACAGAGTAGGTGACACAGCAGGAAGAATGTATTACAAATTCTGTACTGGGAGAGCCTTTTAGAAACAGTGAATAGTGAAACATGGGTGTTACTTATTGTTACATTTCAATACCATCATTCAGTGTAGCAGTTGCTACTTGAAAGTTTATTAATAATTAAAAAGTGTTCTGTGTTCATGAACTAAAATTGTTGGATCTGTATACTATTTTTTCCACTTGAGATTTGACAAAACCCCTTTTGTTTAAAGGCTGCATCATTAACAATGGAGGGTGGAAGATTGAAGAGATCTCCACAGTTGGTTGAAGGAAAGGATTATGTAATGGTACCTGAACCAGTTTGGAGAGCACTTTACCATTGGTATGGAGCAAATCTGTCCTTGCCCAGGCCGGTAAGTTGTGATTATAGACACTCTTTACTTGCCATAACCACTGTGACAATAGAAACCACCTCATGTGTCCAAGCTTCTGCTGGCTGCAACCACCTCATGTGTCCAAGCTTCTACTGGCTGCACAAGGTAATCTTATGGTCATCTCCCACTCCATCCAAAATGGATAGTCTCAATAAAAAGTCTTGAAGAGACAGCTAGGAAAAAGCAGCAATGGACATGGATAGAAAGTTGTGGATATTTACCAGGGGTTTGCAGCATAATTTCAGGAGATGGTGCAGCAGGAGAGAAGTGCTGTTCAACTGATCATGATTACTAAAGCAGAGAAAAGTGAACTTGAGATCAGTGTGAAAGACTTGGCATCAAAACACTCATCTTTGAAAGCTAAGGTAGATTTTCATCTGTTCTGCAAAACCAATAAAATTAAAATGGGGACACCTGCAGCTTTGAAAAAGTATTTCTTCTCTCTTACAATTTCATGAAGTGGAAGGTAACAATTGCTGTCCTTCAAGTTCAGTGTCATAGAAAACATGGTGAAGATCTAAAAAGCAGATAGCAATGTGGAGTAGGCATTTATCAGAAAATAATTCATGTTAATTTTCATATTTCTTACATCTGACAGTAAGCAGAAAAGCCAGTGAATCACAATAAAATTGTGAAATAGTTATACAAACAATTAACAGAAGTGTTTCCATTGTGTAATAAAAAAAATGTGTTTACAAATCACTAATACTGCATTTTTATATCAACAATTACTTAATTGCCTGTAGTTGCCTAATTAGTAAGAACCTATCAAAGATAAGGTGGTATTTGTACTTGTTAGCCTAAAACTTTTGTTAAAAAAAGGGGGGGGGGGAACCATGAGCTGAAATTGACTATTTGTAACTAACACTAGTGTTCTCTAGATTAAAGCTATAATATCTTTAATTAATTAATTTAGGCACAATGCAGAATGTATTGCAGAATATAATTTTCAAATGTGAAGGTTCTCTATATTAAATGGATTGACTAAGTAGGCTAATAATAAGTGTGTTATCCCAATGAGATTTTTTTTAGGTTGCAGTTAAAAGAGCAACAGTTATTTCTGAAAGAAAAGCAGTAATTATGTAGCAATAGCCATTGTTGAATCATATCATTTACTCACAATTTATTGAGCTATCTCTCTGTTTCTCTGTGTGTAATATTGCAGAATGATTAAGAGGTCATAATCATTTGGAGCTAAAGCTGACATGCCAGCAATTATTAATATTGAATTTATAAAAAAGTAGGTTGTTATTAGAGGCAAGAAAAATTGGAGCCATTTGGTCCATTCACTTAGAATCATAGGAAGCTTTATTCAAATTCTGTTGAGTATATTTATTCCCTGTAGTGGTTGATTTATTCTGTGTCAGGTAGTCTCTTACAGGAGCTACACTTGAAAAAAGGAAGTGTGGGGATTTTTTTTATGGTAGCAACAGATTAGGTGGTTGGTGTCACAAATAATCAGTGTCACAAATGGGAGAGAATGAGCTGTATGATTTTTGACGATTTGGTCTGTTAGCTGTAGTACTGGCAATTATTTTACAGTGAAAAATCACTGCCTTCTGTTACCCTGCTCCCACACATTCTCCATGGAAACAAACACCTTTCATGGTCCAGGAAAGGCCACATCTCTTTATGCACAAACTAATGTGCTTAAGATTTTTGCAGTAGGGTCATTAGAAAAGATAAATCTGTTCAGTATGAGAGAATTTTAGTTGATGTATCCTGACTGAAAAAAAATATATAAATAATATGTGTATAAATTGTCACTTTTCAGTCCATAATTAAGTTATATGTTGATACTTAGTCATGTGAACACTTGAATTCTTGAAGACCATTTGATTCCTTGCAAGCATGTATACAGGCTTGCACTGTCCCTGCCTCCCACCCCACAGCAGGGACTGTTATATGGATTCCTTTTCCCAGAAAATGGCATCACTATTGTTTTTGTTGTAACTGAAGTTTAACACAGTGGCACTTCAGTGCGTTCTATTGCTTCTCAGAACCTAAGCTGAGTGTTTTCTTTCACTTCACATGGTCACAAAAATAGTGAACGTTTCTGCTGTTTATATATGTCTACAACTGAGTGGATCTAGATAGCAAAAGCTTTGTAGAAATGGTCACACTGTGGGGTCATTTCAGGTTTTTCTGTCAACATATCAAAATGCAACAAAAATAAGTTTGTCTGTTCTTACAATACGAAGGTTTTAATTCAGTCCTGTAGTTCAAAAAGTTCAGAACAAATGTCTTATTCAGCATGTGAGTTTTTTCCCCAGCTGGGAAACTTCTGTGTTGAAGTATACCCTGAGTGGAATTAACGAGGTTCATTGTTGATTCACATGGATTTCAGGAGTTATAAAAATGTTTTTTCTATGGTGTGGTAGAGGAGGCTGTGCTCCACTAAATAAGCTTTTGACAATCTACAACTAATAATCTTCAAAAAGTGCTTAGAAATCAGTAAAATGTTATTCCTGTGGATATTTGCCTAAGACCCCATAAGACGTTCAGAAGATTTCTCATCTCCTAGTAAAACGTCGTGGATTTAAGCATCTGCTTTAATCATTCCTTCCTGCTCCTGGGATTTGCTACACCTACAGATCAGCAGTCTCTCAAATATGTTTTAAACGTCTGCCTTAGGTGATCAAAAACAGCAAAACTAATGTCCCTGAACTGGAGTTATTCCCTCGCTACCTGCTCTTCCTGAGACAGCAGCCTGCCACTCGAACGCAGCAGTCCAACATCTGGGTGAATATGGGTATGATGAGCCTGAGAATGTTTCCTCAGCATTTGCCTAGAGGTAACTTAAGAATGCAGCAAGAATACAAGTGTGCAGTTTCTCAGAAAGCGAGACCCGCAGCTTGCTGCCACTGTGCTTGTACACCAGCTAATCAACTGTGAGGCACAATCAGCGCTCGGGAAAGGCTAAAGGCTTTCCTCCTGTCTTCTCTGGGAAAGAAGAGGCATCAGGCAGTGCTGGCAGTGGAGTCAGTTCAGTCACATAGTTACTGCAAATAGATTGGTGAGCTGAAGGTGAGAGATGAGCACTGCGTAAACCGAGCAGCTGGGAAGGGCAGAGAGGATCCATCCTCTTGGCAGTTCATTTGGTAATCGTAGAAGATGCATCTGTGCATTGGGGTGAGTGTGTGTGATAGTGCAGTGGTATAACACACGAAATCACTGTTCAGCCAACTGAGTTATTTGGGCAGCTAGGCTTTAATGCCCAAAATGATTTCATATTCTTTAGGAAGCGATTGAATTAATAGAATAGGAAGACTATTATTTGGTGCAGTTTAGGAAGAGAGTTCAGTAGGAAGTGTAAACACCCATCTGAAATGTGTGTGCTTTAACTGCAGCGGTGGTGCTCACCAAAAGACTGTACAAGTAATGGGCTGCAAGAGTAATCTCTAGATTGCAGCTTCACCTTTCAGCAGAGGATTGTGGCAGGGTTTGGTTTCAGTTGCCTGTTTGTATGCTCAGTTGCATACTTGCCTTGCACAATAGGTTTTAAGTACCTGCTGTTTGTGTGCCTGTGCATTCAGATACATGCAGAAATACATGTACCTCCACAGGAAGGTAACCTAGAAATGGGCTCACCTGACTGCTGAAATCTAAATCCTTTACACTTGATGGTGTTATCCTGTGTTTAGAGATCTCATGCAGATGCTCAGTTTTTCACTGCTTGGATAGAATCTAAAGCTTAACATGTAGACAGCAGCTGCCTGCTTGATCAAGTTCCGCTACAGAAACTGCCTGCTGCCCAAATTCATTTTTCTTACTTGACCTAATAAAATGGAAACTGCTTTGTCTGAACATCCTAAAATGCCGAAATTCAAATAAAGAGAATCTTGTGATGTGACAAATTCGATCTTGATTTGGAATTATTTTGCTCTGCACTAATTTAGTTATCCAATCATTTATTAATCTTTTTGAGTTTTCAAATATGCTTTCTTGCTGTAGTCTTACAACTAATCCTCCAATCCCTAATCTCAGAAAGTGCTTTTTGTTTTCTTAAAAAAAATTTAGTAGTTTGCTTGGTATACTGAAGCAAAACTGATGCTTTGCTGACTTCTAAGATCATTACAGTACATTTTTACTGTCTTGTCAAATTGCATGTAACATTGCATCTTTTCAGATGATACTATTTATTTTATTTTAATCTTTTGACAGTGAAAAGTAGAATGATGTCTCTTTGGTTACTTAAATAATGTTGCCTGGTTGGATTTGGCTGTATAATAAAAGCTTTTTATGAGTATGTTACAGATGTGTTTCTGTGAGGAGTGGGGGACATTCTAAGTTTAAACTAAAGAAGCTCAAAAAATAAAGCATGTAAAGTTAGTCTCATCACTTGAGCAAATGTTCTATTTAAAGATGAGCTTGTGTTATAGAAAAGAGCAACAGTCTCAACTGATGGAATTAATTTGTGTAGCAAACATGATATCGTTGAGAAATTCTGGTGAAAATCCTAGGCATCTTCACAGAATATGTTTTGAGGAATTTGATTATTAAGAATACTTTGTGAAACTGCCAGGCTGGTTTTAATTTCACAGATAAGCATTCATCTACATAGAAGAGCTGAAGCAAGGTCATACTACTTTCAAGAATAGCCAGACTCATTTATTTTTTTTTACCTTTTCACTTACAATATTCTCTCAAAAAGAAAATTCTCATGAAATTAAGTCCTTCATTTTGAAAATTGCCAGTCTCTGATATTCTTGCCTTTAAGAGGAGAAAAAAAGAATAGTCCAGTCTTTTACAACTTCTTTCAAATTTTTTATTTACTATGAGAATCTTAGGGGAGCAATTTTGTAATAGGTTTTGGTAAGAAGGTAATTTTATTTGCCTTGTGATAGGATTATTAACAACTAGCTTTTGATCTAACTCCTTATTTTATCCATAAACAAAAGCAGTAGAACTATGTAGTAGTTCTTCACAAAGAGTACTGCTAGTATATGTAGAGTATTATTGATCTTATTTCAGTTGGCCTTTGGGTATATACATTATTTTTTTTTTCCCCTTTTCTTATATGGTTAATCCAGGGAATGTCCCTTCCCCGAATGCTCCTTTGAAGAGGGTGCTGGCTTACACTGGCTGCTTTAGTCGGATGCAGACAATTAAAGAGATCCATGAGTATCTCTCCCAGAGGCTGCGTATAAAGGAAGAAGACATGCGCCTCTGGTTGTACAACAGTGAGGTAACACTGGGCTTTCTGCCTTGTTTTTTCAATCAGCTATGGGGTGTTGTGTATCTTACTCTTTTCTCTAGGATCTATTCAATACACATGCACAGGAAAAAAAATAGTGGGCATAAGTTTCCTTTGCAGTTTAACTGCCCAGCTTGGAAAATTCCTGTGACTTTTGTTGTAGAGTTTTTTGTGCACTCCAAGCCATGAAACACAGATTTTGGTGTTAATGACCCAGAAAATTTACCTTTTGTTTTCCTAGTAGCCTGATAAACATTTAATTATCCTCTCATGTATTTAAAAAATGTCAATTGGTTGACCTATGGAAAGGCTTGATATGAAGTTTTATAGAAATTGTTTTGGATGGAAATAAAAATACATTCTTTCACTGACACGCATGATGCTGTGGTCTTCTGTTGGCACAGAGGCCAGCAGCCATCCAGGATCTTTTACAAATTTGTATGTGAACAAATCACAACAAAGAAGGAGAACTTATTCCTCCAAATCATTAAGTGCATGTAACTCTCTCATTCTAAAGAAATACCTCAGAAAGCATTGAAATAGGTGCTTTGGAGATCAGTGAACTACTGTATTTAATTAGCATAGAAAGGAAGTGGGTGCTTTCATTTTTGTGAAGAAATTGCTAATACAGTATTAATCTCATTGCTTTGAGATTAAAATATCCTCAGAATTTTAAATCTAGAAGTAATAATTATATAAAGTATTTTTTTTTTCTCCTGCAGAACTATCTTACTTTGCTGGATGATGAGGATCACAGACTGGAATATCTTAAAATCCAAGATGAGCAGCATTTAGTAATAGAAGGTATAAAAAGGAACTATAATTTGTTTGCACAGTACAAAGAAAGTAATTTTATATGAATATATATATTTTAAATAAATTGTGTGTAGTACCCATTTCAGTCATTCCCCAAATGACACAAATACAGAGACCAATAGGCTAACTCAATCAGCTCCTTAAGCCAGTTTGCTCTCTGGCTTGTAGTGATGCAAGACAGATTCATAGAGGGATCCTGTGGGCAGATCATGGTAAAGCTAGCTGAGGAAAGCTTGCTTTTTTTTTGGTCTTCATCTTGAAACACATGCAATTTGTCCCTGTTTTCAAATACACTGAAATCTTTGTATAGTTTATTATTACAACAGATATTACTGATCTCTCACAAAGTGAACAGATTCGTTCAAGTCTAGGGGATCCTTGTTGAGTGTTAGGATAAATACTGAGAAATTTGTTGTTACCACCAGGAAAGATATTTCAAGGCTGCTTTTTAAAGATGTTACTGGCATGGGTGGAATTTTGCCAATATTAGAATGATTTCCAATAATGATTGGAAACATTGTAAGGAGAACTAGCAAAAATAATTACTCAAAATAAGCAAGCTTCTAATCTTTGTTAAACATTATAAAATTTTAATTAAACCTCTTCAGCTGTATAAGCTCTCTGGAGTAAGTAGTAAACAATTTTTAAAAATCATTATCCCCCTATCTCTTTCTAGTTCGAAACAAGGACATGAGCTGGCCAGAAGAGATGTCTTTTATAGCAAACAGCAGTAAAATAGACAGACATAAAGGTAAGCATTTCAGCATGGTCAAGTACAATGAGAAAAAATCTAAAAGGTTTTGTTGTGTTGAAACAACTCTTGTTAATATAGGTGCTCTTAATGTTGGAAGAGGTCTTTTAGGCCAGTGCTGCTTTGCTTGTTCTTTCAGTTTTATTAACTTAGGTACTGGAAATGTTGGGAGGGTTGGATGTATATAGAGAGAAATTTGTAAATGTTCAGATGCAGCAGTAGCAAATGGTACATAGAAAATTCTGGTTTTTGTGTTTATTGGCTTGCTTTTTTTAAGGTAAGGTATAGTTAAGATTTTAAGAAATTAATCCAGAAATTTCAGTACCATAATTACTTACCTGAAAATAGTTTGTACGGATTGTACTGATGCCTGTGGTGGATAAGATCCCAAAATACCTCTATTTCTGTTAACTGAAGTAGAGTTGAGAGAGCAGATATTTTGAACAGGCTGGTCCTCTGCTGCAGCCATGCTATCTGTAGTCTTGTAACTGGGAGCAGGTTAAATTGAATTGGTTCCTGTAAAATGGTCATATTCTTAATTTACTGATGCACCATTCTGAATGTCTGACATCAGCACACTTGATACAATTGTGTTTTCTTTTTCTCAGTTCCTACTGAAAAGGGTGCTACTGGATTAAGCAATCTGGGTAACACATGCTTCATGAACTCCAGTATCCAGTGTGTCAGTAATACCCAGCCTCTAACACGCTATTTCATCTCAGGAAGACATCTTTATGAACTTAACAGGTGACTTTCTAGTTGAGACCATTTTAGATCCTGTAGCATTTCTTCAAGATGAGTTTCAGCTTTTGAAAGTGGAGAGTATGAATAAATCTTTTAAGTTCTTTGTTACCATCAGCTATACAGCAGATACAGGATTAGATACATGCAAATATAACCTTTTTTTATGTTTCTTATAGAGTTAAAACAATTCATCAAGAAGCCTTTGCGCTTCCTTGTTTATCCCCATGCTAGAACTTTGCTTAAATTTTAGTATGGTATTAATTACTTTATGATTTCTAGGACAAATCCAATAGGAATGAAAGGACACATGGCCAAGTGCTATGGGGACTTGGTTCAGGAGTTGTGGAGTGGAACTCAGAAGAATATAGCACCGTTAAAGCTGCGGGTAAGTCTGGTGTGGGTTATTTAAAGGTGGAAAGCAGGAATTTGAATAGCAGAAACCTTGTAATGCCCTTTTTCCTCCTGTAACCTGTATTGTAAGGGCTCTGGGACTCAAATCAGTATCTCCTCTAGAGAAAGGGAAGGAAACTTGGACATCTATTTCATGTGTTAGAAGTGGGGTGTGGAGCCAATGACCATATCTTGGGCAGCCAGTCAGCACGTATGTTACTCCAGACTGATCACAGAATTTGCTCTCTTGCCTGTAAGGAATGTGGGGGAGCTGCTCAGAAAGGGGCTGTGCAGGGGCAAGATGCACATCTGGAGGAGGCCAGGGTTCACCAGTCTGGGTGCTTGGGCCTTGAGCAGCTTTCTGTGGAATACAGTCATGGTTTAGTGGTTGTAAGGTCAAAGGAGTTGCTTGATAGGAATCAGAGGTTGTGGCTTTTGTAGCCCTTGTTAGGGACACAAGATGATGCATTTGCCTGTAAATGATCTTTTGCTCTGAAATAATAGAGGTGTACCTTCAACTCATGGCAGTTGAATTTGTGTTTGTTGGCAGCATGTGTCTGGTCTACGATAATTGGTGTATTGTTACAACTTCTCTTTTATGATGTTAAATAACTTTTTGGCTTGTCTTGTAGTGGACAATAGCAAAATACGCCCCAAGATTTAATGGCTTTCAGCAGCAAGATTCACAGGAGCTTCTGGCTTTTCTTTTGGATGGTCTTCATGAGGATTTGAACAGAGTTCATGATAAGCCATATGTTGAACTGAAAGACAGTGATGGTAGACCAGACTGGGAGGTAGCAGCAGAGGTATGGGTTAAAATTCTGGGGTTTTGTTTGCTGGGTTTTTGGTTTTGTTGTTTTGAGTTTTTTTTTTCCTCCTTATGGTATTAAGCTGCCAAGTTGTTGATGAGGTTGTCTGTAGCAATATGCTTTCAGAGCTGTACTGTCTTTTGGAACTTGGCAGATCTGTGATTTAGGGGATCAATCTCACCTTTGAGCTGAAAATGTGTTTTAAGTATTGTAAAAAAAGGAATAAAGACTACACTTCATCATCAGTTTGAATAACTCCTCAGAATTATGGAGTATGAAAATATTTCAAGATACCTGATGATCCTTTCAGAAGTACTTTAAATTATGTCATAAATTGATCATTGTGTCAATTGAAATAACTTTTCTTTACTCATGTTGAAACTAAATACTTCTTATCTATTAGAAGTTGGTAAACAACTTGTATGGAAATAATTTGACTTTCATAAGGCAATGAGACTTTGGAGGTCTTCCAGCATGCTCTACTTCCTTCAGTATCTAACTTTATATTGGTTTTTTTGTACTTCATTTTAGGCCTGGGAAAACCATCTGAGAAGAAACAGATCCATTGTTGTAGATCTATTTCATGGGCAGCTGAAGTCACAAGTAAAATGTAAAACTTGTGGACATATAAGTGTTAGATTTGACCCTTTTAATTTTTTATCCTTGCCTTTGCCAATGGATAGCTACATGCACCTAGAAATTACAGGTGAGTAGTAGTGTTTCATTCCCTATAAACTTGTCAGTGCTAAAGTTAAAATTGTCTGTAAAACATCCAAATTTTGTGTTAGTATTTATGTTTTAAAATAGTATAACCATTTTAATGTAACAGAGTACAAGAATTTTCATTGGAATACAGTTATACTGAAATAAACCTTTGAAAAACATAGTACAGATGTCCCATTGTCAGTCTTGACTGAAGGACTTTATACAGAAACATGTGAAGTAGAGATTCTGAGAACTTTTCTTCACTGTGTTATGGAGATTGTCCAGAATCTGTGTAGAATGAAAACAGGGGGCTGGGGGGAGTGTACAAACAAGAAATGCTTTATGGGTCATGAACTACACTATGGAGAATGCCTGTATTGTTGGAAAAGGGGCAAAGGGAGAGATGACCAAACAATGAAACAAATTTTGAAACCATTTTCTACTGCCTGTGAGGCAAGAGACTTTCTGACATTTTCAGACCTTGAAAACTGGCTGGTAAAAAACCAGTCTTATCTTAAAGTGGAGATTAAGTGTCTGTAATGTATTATTCTCATCAAAACTTTCCTAGTTTGCTGACCAGTGTGTTTCTTTTCTTCTTAAAAGTAATTAAATTAGATGGTACTACTCCTGTTCGATATGGCCTGAGGTTGAACATGGATGAGAAGTATACAGGTTTGAAAAAACAGTTAAGTGAACTCTGTGGGCTAAAACCAGAGCAGATTCTACTTGCAGAAGTGCATAGTTCAAATATAAAGGTAAGAAAAATAAATTAATCATTGCTGCAACGTACTTTTGGTATTTTTCTTTGTGTACAGTGGGACACTTTGTTCTTTTTGACATTAAGCCTTGCTTACAAGACCTGTGAAATAGTTTAACTAAATGTGTGATAAAAAGTCAGCCTAATGATATCTCTGTATAAACTTTTATTTCATTCTTAAATTATTTGATTTGTTTTAAATAGATTCAAAATTGAAGTAAACTGAAGCAAACCACTTTTAAACAAAGTTAATAGTGATGTAAAGGCTTGCAGAAGTTTAATTGAATTGATTACTAATGATATTTTTAGAAAAAAATCATCTTGAGGTAATAATCTCAAGTTAGAGCACTCTGAATTTAAACACTGTCAAGGATTTGGAAGCATGTGTAATGATTGGCTTCAACGTTTGTGTGAATATAGGTATATAATTTTTTATCTGTCAATGCATAGGGTTAAAACTACTTCAAACTGAGTGTGCTCAGTGTGTTTAGAGAACCATTCATAACTCTTAGTTCTTGCCACAGAGACCTGCAAAGGGGTGTGCTTGTTGGCTCCCTTTTGCCTTCTAGAAAGGTGTTAGAAGGCAGATGGGATGGGAGAGATCAGCTAATAGGCTGTTTTCAAAAGAACAAACCATGTTTGGAGTCACAGGTAGAAGTATTCATCTGACTAACTTTCCCTTTTTTTTACTGCAGAACTTTCCTCAAGACAACCAGAAAGTCCGGTTATCAGTGAGTGGGTTTTTGTGTGCATTTGAAATACCAATTCCAGGATCCCCTACATCAGCATCAAGTCCTGTGCAGACAGGTAAAAGAAAGCA
This sequence comes from Merops nubicus, assembly GCF_000691845.1. Classification (NCBI taxonomy): domain Eukaryota; kingdom Metazoa; phylum Chordata; class Aves; order Coraciiformes; family Meropidae; genus Merops; species Merops nubicus. The sequence continues at coordinate 64,428 of NW_008599514.1, forward strand.
TATTTATTTTCCTGTTCATTTAAAACTTACAGTGCTTAGGTACTTATTAGGAGAAATGAATGAGAGAACCTTACTTGTTCCTAATAAGTAAACAGTGAGGCTTAAAGAGAAGATAAATGAAGAGTTCTCATCTGCAGAGAAGCTGTGAGCAGTTCCAGTATCTACTGATGGGCTGTGATCCTTTTAGGATCATGCCCACGGTAGCAGTCTAAAGATCACTATGTACTTTAGCTAAAGACAAAAGAAACACTCAAAATATTTTATTACTTGTGGGTTTGCTCTAAGGTAGGACATAGAAAAAATCGGAAGCCTGGTTTTGGTTTTATTGTTTGTGATTTCATATATATGTTGTAAACACCTCTTCCTATTTGCTCTTGCATGCTCTGATTTTGCAAAGCTCTAGGCAAATAAAAGGTTGGTCTGAAGAAAAGTAGAAGATAGTTCATGAAGTGCCTTGAACAGAATGGAAAGGATAAAAATCTTGTGATAGTCCTGGTTACTGTAGATCACTGAGAATGTAATTGTCTATCTACAGATGTCTCAACTGGGCCGTCAGCTAATGGAGCACCCACCATCATGATGAATGGGGACCTTCCTAAACCAACCCTGATTCCAAATGGAATGCCAAATACTGTAGTGCCATGTGGGACAGAGCGTACCCTTGCCAACTGGACTCTCAACGGTCACGTGCCCTCACTTTCTGATAGTCCATGTACAGGATATATCATTGCAGTCCACAGAAAAATGGTTAGTAGGTTTGGCATTTCCTATAAATTATTTGTGTAGCACTTTGAAACTCAGTAAGGATTTTTTTCATGCCCATATGATAAATTAATCTTTCTTTCTTAAGAAGAGGGAGCAGGAATACATTTCCCTCTGAAATGAGCACCAAGTTCTACAGAAACACAAGTCTTGTAAATTTAAATCATAATGTCTAATATTGGTGTATTTTTCTTTCCTTGTTACTGGCATGCTTCCCAGTTCTTAAAGGCTGAGATACATACTTGGGCATTTGCTAAGTCCCCAATTAAATGTTCAAGACTCTTTAAGCAGAAAAATCTAATTAGAGGAGCTACTAGAAATGCATTTCTTCCCCATTATGTGGAAAAGCCTTATTGCTTCTATGGGAAGAGGGAGGATGTATAGTACTTTCCTGGGTCCTTCTGTTAGCATGAACTACTCTTTGTAAACACATCTGTAGTTAAGTTGAACTCTAAATGTCAAAGCTGGGTGACTGAACACCTCAAATAGCCATGTGTGCTGTCTGCACTGGGTCTGGGCTTTTGAATCTGTTGACATCCAGAGTCTGGTGGATGTGGACCCAGTGCCTCCCCTAGACATAAAGATGCTCTTTCTCCACCAAATTTCAGCCTGCTTAGTGAAGAGGTTGCTTGGGGACAGGTGTTAGCATCATTAGGTGCATGTCTGCATTGCAATATCACTGTGTGGTGGGAAACATGAGAAATATGCATCATATGCAATATGAAGTGTTGTGCATGCTTGAAATACCAATTTATGTTGCTGTGGTCTAATGCCTAAATAACATTGCCATAATATCAAAAAATACAGCAAAGTTTTCAAGTCAATGATCAAAATTTACAGTACTTAATACTGGGGAAAAAAAAAATCTGAAATAAAGTACTTTTAATAGAGTGAATGTTTTATTTTAATTACCAAAGCCTGAAATCAGTGACAAGGTCAGCACCCCAGTAACTGTGGGAAGGTGAGTTCAGGCATGCTTAGATCTGAGGCCTCTCTGGTTTCCCGTGGCAGATGCGGACAGAGTTATACTTCCTCTCCTCCCAGAAGAACCGGCCCAGTCTCTTTGGGATGCCACTCATTGTGCCCTGCACGGTTCACACACGGAAGAGAGACCTGTATGATGCAGTGTGGATCCAGGTCTCCAGGCTGGCCAGCCCTCTCCCCCCTCAGGAAGCCAGTAATCATGCACAAGACTGGTGAGTTCAGTACCTCAGTCTTTGGCTTCAGTTGCGTAATACGGTGGCTTAGACTCGTAAGATTTAAACAGATTTTCCTCTGCATCTTTTATCAGTTTTGACTTCTCATAATATCTCTGTTGAGTGAACATATGCTTTTTAATCTATAATTAAGCTTTAAATGTCAGCATCTTCAGGGACAATTTTGTGTGCTTTTACCCCAAATGCTTTCTGCCTGCAGATTCCATTTAGTGGGTTATTTTTGTAAGAAGTCATTTTAGATTCCTGCAATGCAATAATGGCAATAATTAAAAATAGATTATGATCTTTTTTAATACAGTTAAATGTGGTGTGTCTTCTAACTGCACTTCAAGGTTGGCTTTACACAAACTGATAGATTTGTTCTCATCCAGTGATTGATAATTAATTATATTTGACAAATTTGGATGATGTAAAGACAGGTCTTGTTTTAATAACATATTCTAATAAAAAAATATAATTTTGAGGGGTTTTTGTGGATTTTGGTGGTGTGTTTTGTTTTTTTTTTAACAGTAAACTTAGCAAGCATAGTGAAGGAAGGTGATTGGCAGTCATGGGTGCTCATGTTTCATGTTGTGTTCTCTTTCAGTGATGATAGCATGGGGTATCAGTATCCGTTCACCCTGAGGGTAGTTCAGAAGGATGGAAATTCTTGTGCTTGGTGTCCATGGTACAGGTAAATCATCCTTTTTAGATTTAAGGAAGTGATTTCTTCCAGCAGAAATGTAATTTATGGTAATAGCTTTCTGATACATTTCAGACTTCAGAGGTAATATCAAACAATAAAAATCTAGAATCTAATTTAACTCTCACATGGCAGACTTTGCCTGTAATATAGCTTTTATGACTTGGAGAGCTGAAAGCTCTGCTGACACAGAAACTTTAAATTAGGAGACAGACATGAGATTATTAGAAACCCCTTAACCCCTTACAGTATTCTGTGTGCATGTGTAAGTATATATTGGGATGATTTGTGGGGGTTTCATAAAATAACAAACTTGTAGACGTAAATCATATACCCTCACTACTTCCTGTACCATTGGAAGAGTAAGAACTAAAATAGACAATAAGAAATTCACAGTGGAAGCACATGTGGCATTTTCCCTAAACAAAGACATGCTAACAAAAATGCCAGAGCCTTGCTGGAAAGTATCCAGATCATTAAGTCATTTAAAAAAAAAAAAAGTCCTACAGCTAGATAATGAGTTAAGTCATTTAAAAAAAAGTCCTACAGCTAGATAATGAAGTACATTGGCTATCGTGTTGTAAAATACTTGTGCAGATGGAGCATCGTAGTTTTTTGGTGTCTTAAACTTAAGTAGTCAGCATTATGCACAGGTAGATGGTTGAGCTCACCCAACTGCTTCGATTTCTCATCTCCATTAAAGTTTATTAGTAAGACACCAAACTGACATGGTCATTGCTTTATAAAAATGCCTCTCTTAGACTACAGGCAAGGCCTGAAACAGCTGAGCATGCACCTGTTACAAAAAAATGGACCAGAATTGGAGTGTGAACTAGTGTAAAACTGTTATTGGACAGTCTGCTTACCAGGTGGAACTTTTTGATGTAGGTTTTGCCGTGGCTGTAAAATTGAGTGTACAGAGGACAGAGCGTGCGTAGGGAACGCCTACATTGCTGTGGACTGGGACCCCACCGCACTGCACCTGCGCTACCAGACCTCGCAGGAACGGGTAACGCTGCAGGGCAAGCCCTCCACTGCTTCTTAACATCTGAAGCACAACCTATTTCACCAGTCTGGGGGTTTGTTTGGCTTGGGGTTGGTTTGGTTTTTTTCAATGCATGCTGCTTTTGTCCATTTTCTGTTAAACTGAGGCCAGCAATCATTGAACGGTATAGTCTGGATAAATGAATGTCTTTATGGTCACGTAAGAGGTCTAACATTATGTGGAAGGGAAGCTTTTAAGAAACCACAGCAGTGTGTTTTCTGTCTGTTGTGAGTTGCTTTTCATCTACCCTCCACAACATATTATAAAATATGCTAATTTGATACTAAGTGCACCAGTGTTACAGTTATGCATGTGAATAAACCTATTTCCTCATTGAGTCAACAAAACATATCTCAAGGTAAGCCTCTAGCTGAGTTAATCTAGAATAGCTGTTTAAAGCTGTGAGTTGAATCTATAAACTTGTGCTTCATGGATAATTTTGCAAGTAGAACCCAAGAATAAGGACAATGTGTTCTGTCTGCCTTTTCAGAACCAAAAAAATAAAATTTCTGCTAAAACTTAGTACATCCGGAGTTTATCTTTAATCCTAAATAACTGTATGATGCTATTTGAATGACACTGTGAATAGAGCCTTCCTCTGGGCAGTTTTTGTGTTTCCAAGTCAGAGACAGTTTTATTTCACTTCAGATTGTAGAAGAACATGAAAGTGTCGAACAGAGCCGACGAGCTCAAGCAGAGCCCATCAACCTGGATAGCTGTCTGAGAGCCTTCACCAGTGAGGAAGAATTGGGGGAGGATGAGATGTACTACTGTTCCAAATGCAAGACCCATTGTCTGGCCACCAAAAAACTGGATCTTTGGAGACTTCCCCCGATTTTGGTATGATCTTGTGTAATATTCCTCTACAGCAGCCAAATGTACCAAAGTACATTGGTGACAAATTTGAATTCTTAGGTGTGTTTCTTTGTTCTGAATAACATGATTTGCTTTTGTTCTCGGTCTCAGGAGGAGCATTGACTTAGTTTGCTTCATGCATTTCTGTAATGCAGGCAAATAAAACAAACCTCAAAGCCTTTTGAATTCTTTGAGCTGCTGCATTGCAGGAAATGGTGTTTTGCATTCGGTGTCATCTGTTCTGAGCAGAATTCACACACAGGCAGTCTTTCCAGTACCATGATCTTCTCTCTAGTTGTGCAACACCTGCATTTGTCACTTCTCCAATTTAGTAGATTACTGAAAACACACAGTGCTCATCACTGAATTGAAGCCACCTTTTCCACTATTTCCCCATGGAGATATTAGTTCCATGTTTTACCAGCTTGAGCCCAACTTCAAATTGTCACATACTACATTGTTACTAGGTTTTATCATTTATATAATAAAATCTGTGTGTTTGAGGAAAAATTGTTTCTAAACAGTGAAATTACTCCCTGTGATCTAATTGCCCTCCTTTAATTTTCTCTAACATGTTTCTCCTTAGATCATTCACCTGAAAAGATTTCAGTTTGTAAATGGCCGCTGGATAAAATCTCAGAAAATTGTTAAATTTCCCCGAGAAAGTTTTGACCCAAGTGCCTTTTTGGTACAGAGGGATCCAACTCATTTTCAGAGAAAGCAGCTAACACTCCAGGTTGACAGCCTTCCTGAACCACGGACTCTCCAGGGGGAGCCTAGAAAAACAGATCTGCAGATCACTTACACACCAGAAGAAGGAGATACGCTGAACAGAAGTCCCTCCTCCCTTAACACTACTGTCTTGAATAATATCAAAGGTAGGTAACAATTAGGGAAAATTCCAGTCAACCCTCATATTTGGAGGGGAGGAATCATACGATGAACAAAATTGTGATATTTCTTTGGTCAAAGCATTGCCTGTATTTTGAAACACTGGTTTCTGTTGTATGCCCTGGAAAGCTTAGTGAAGCTTTACCATTAAAAAAAATAGCCCACACTCATTGAGAACAGGGATTAGCACTGTCTGCTTGTGTAAGTGGGCTGGACTAAGAGCAAGGAATGTGCTCCTGCATAGAAGAGTTACATTTCAGTTCATAGGTGTATGCATGTGTGCATAAAGTTAGTTTTAGTTTTATGCACTACTCATGGGTTGCAGTGAAACAGTATGTTTTAGTGTTTGGGGGTTTGTTTTTTAATCTAGACTATGTGTTTACTTATCTTAGTAGTCTTCATGTTTTCTGTTGTAGCATCTCCATCTTTGGGGAGGAAAAGTGGAGCCAGCTGTCCTTCCAGTAAAAACAGTAGCCCCAATAGCAGCCCAAGGACTTTAGGAAGAGGTAAGGGGCGTCTGCGGCTGGCACAGCTGGGCAAAAACAAACTGTCAAGTAGCAAAGAGAATCTGGATGCAAGTAAAGAGAACGGTACTGACCAGGAGCAGAGATGTACTGCTGATCAAGGTGATGCTCTTAGAGGGCAGGTTTTGGGTGGCAGCCAGAGCGAGCTGTACTCTGCTCAGGACAGTGAGGTGGCTCTGGCCAACGGCTACCTCTGCGAGCAGAGCGCGTTCAGCAACGGCAGCGTCAACGGGCAGGTGGATCACCACAGTGAGGATGACACTGCAGATGACCAAAGAGAAGACGTGTGTGTTAACCCTATTTACAATCTATATGCAATTTCGGTAAGTTGACTTCTTTTATCAAGTAAGCTACGTTTATGTGGCATTGTTTTGACTAAATGCATTTGTAAGGATCGATTTCATTATGGAAAGTGGGGGTCTGTTGAGAAGAACACAGCAGAGCCACTGTCAGCAAAATAAAATTGCCATAAACAACTGCAAAGTCTTGCCTCTGTGTAATGTTTTTGTGCTTGAGTATAAAATGTTAGCTCTGGATGTAGATTGTCATGAACCATTGTCGCTCACTTTAATGATCTTGAATTTGTGAATGATTTGTTCTGTGAATTCTGGGTGTTGATGTTTGACAGAGAATTTATTTTCTTCTTCCTTCTCTTCAGTGCCATTCAGGAATTATGGGAGGGGGTCATTATGTCACTTATGCCAAAAACCCAAACAACAAGTGGTACTGCTACAATGACAGTAGCTGTAAGGTAAATAATTCATTTCTGTAGCAAATAATTTTTGCCTTGGTTGCTTAAAGCCGAAGAAATTTATTTTTGCTGAGAACTGTCCTTTGAAATTATGAGCATCTCAAAAGTTGCATCAGATAAATATTAAAATGATGAGCTGAAATTGTACGTGAGATGTTTTTCAAGTTAACATCTGTTCATCTGCTGTTACCCTGCTTAAGAAAAGATGCTTATTTTGTACACAGATGGAAAAATTACTAAAAATGGAAGCCCAAGAATATTTTTTCATGATGCTAGCTAGTAGTTTTGCATTTAATTACTGACTAAATCTGTTCTGACTTTTCTAAGTATTTGCATTTATCCCTACAAGATTTGTCATACTTCTCCAGTAAATAATGAAGGCTGCTAACTATAATAAGGGAGACAACAAATGGGATTCTTCTTGTTGTGAACAGCCAGTTAAAAATAAAAGTTTCTAGGTCAGTTGTGTATATTTTAAGTTCAGTGGCAGTAACACAATTGTCTCGTTGCCTATTTCAGAGCAGGTTTTTCTCTTTCTCAGGAATTGCATCCCGACGAAATCGACACCGACTCTGCCTACATTCTTTTCTACGAGCAGCAGGGGGTAGACTATGCACAATTTCTGCCAAAGATAGATGGCAAAAAGATGGCAGACACGAGCAGCATGGATGAGGATTTTGAGTCTGATTACAAGAAGTACTGTGTTTTACAGTGAGCAGAGGATCTTCTGTGGACTGCTGAGAATGTGAGGGGAAAATATCCTGACATTTACATTTGGCAAAAATGTTACTGAAACAGATAACCTAAGTGTAGTTATTGTACCCTGTGATCTGAAAGCACAAAAAGAAAACCCTATAAATAGCAGTTAATATAAAGATAGTATTGTTTTGTTCTGTTATCTCACTACATGCTCTAAACATTTCTGATGTTAGACATCAGGCTGAGACTGCCATTGGCCTTTAAACAAAATGGTTTGAGAAAAGCCAACGAGGACCAAATAAGAGCTAAATTAAATAGTCCAAATAAGAGCTAAACGAAGTAGTGTAGAGTTTACCAATTGTTCTAACAAACCCCTACAGCTCTCTTTAGGTTTAAGATAATGGGGAAGAAAAATTGTAGTGTTGTCTTTGGACAACATGATATTGCTACCTCCTTTTTCCTGCAGTTTTATTGCATTTTATTGGCAAAACAGGGAAAGCAAGAGAATGAAAAGTGCACAAACTTAAAGAATTATCATCAAGAGTAAGAGAAGTTCCCAGTTTTGCCATCACTAATGTGTGTCAGTTGCTTTCTTTCTGTATGTTGGGAGCACAACCAAATGCTAATTTGAGAAGAGATTAATTTTGACACTTGAATGGTTTATTATAATTGTTTTCTCCACGTGTTGGCTGTGCAGATCAACGTGTTTCAGGAATGGCTTTTCCACCTGGAGAGTGCTATCTCAAGCTGCTGAGATGCCTCAGGAGGAAACTTCAGGTTGAAGAGAGTCGTGGTAACACGCGCGGTGTCTTAAAATGTGCACATTGCACAAAACGTTCCCAGCTTTTGGAAGGAAAGATGCTTGAGCTTATGTTTCATGACTGGCGTTGCTTTTAAATTTGCACTTTTGAAAGTTTATATAATTAAATTCAAAAACATAGTTTGTTTTTGTTGTTGTAAGGGCTCTGGCGTGAATGGCTGTGAATTATCCACTGTGTATTTCAGATCAGAAGCTGTGGCTGTCAGGTCGCTGTCGTAGCATTCATGGGTGGGGTTTTTTTTTTTATCGGTTTCCTAATTTAATGGAGTTTCTTTTTTCAAAGTTTAGTTGCCTTTTCAATTTTATTTTTTTTTCAACAGGTTATTCACATACTTGCAACTAAACCAGAATTGCTTTCCATGCCCTTGCAACATGCTCTTCTAAGTCAATGAGCTTATTGCATGAAGGAAAGCATGACTGCGTCCTAGCAGAGACTGGGGAAGAGATGGTTCTTTTTTGAGCAGGCATTTCTTTAAACATTTTCAGTGTTAAATGGTTTGCATATCTGAATGAAGATAAAAGTTTCACTCTTTTGGCCTTTTGTTCTTCAGCTGAAGTCTAAGCAGCTTACTAATTTTGTCATATGTCATCTTCCAAATTCTTTAGAGTTTGTATCTTCACTAACAAAATTGATACTTATATGGTTGATCTCTGAAATAAATGTTTGGATTCGTTTTAACATGGTTTACAGGAATGCAAAACCTACCAGTAAGTTTATAATTTCCAGAACTGAGTTTTATCCATTTAAGAAATTACATCAGCTGATCTTGCTGTCTTTACTTGGGTGAAAACCTCCCTGCCTTTGACAGAGGTCGTGCCCCTCTGAGGACAGCAGATCGGTTCCAAAATAAGTATTGTCTTACTTGTGAAGTGTTGCTCCCTATCCTATATGGTCTTTTATCTTTAAAGTGGTCTAAACATTGAGACTGAAGAAAAGCAAACATCAATTTCTAGGTTAGAAGCTTTTTCAATACCCATTTGTCTACTCCTCCCTGTGCAAACTCCATGAAAAGTGAAAGATTTTCAACTGATTTACTTTTAAAATGGTTTATTTAAGCAGGTAGCACAATCTACTAATGTTATTTGATCTTCTGTGTTTGTTATGTTGGTTGTAATTAATTTTTTTAATTAAATTAATTCATGAATTAGTAGTAAATTTATTAAGTTAACTATTAACTACATTCACTTTGTAAATTATTGTATAAAACATTGACAATGCACTGACTTTAGAAAGATGTTAATGTACATAAATACCTTGTAAATAAAATAGTGTTGATGTACTGGAATATGAGCTGTATTAAAAAAAGGTATCGGTAATTGTATATGGAGTGAACCTGTTTATCTGTAACTATATTATTCAAACAAATTAAATACTGTGGATGCAGATGAAGTGTCACTTCTTGTCAGATAATTTTTAATAGCTGTTTTGCTGCTTTGAAGTTACTGTCCTGTTTTCATTAAGCTTAAATGGAATTGGCAATCCAAAAGATTGAAGTGTGTAAGCACACAGCAGTTCTCTGCAGTGTGTCCAGCACAGCACTTAGAACTAAGTACTGAGATAGTTCAACTCTTCTAATTTTTTTTTTTTAAAGTTATTTTAGTTTTCCATTTGAGAACATTCTGTTCTTTTTTTTTTTAATCAGAATTATTCAATTTAATAATTTAAAATGTGTGCCTGGATATATGAGAGAGTGGTGAGAGTGAGACCTTTCCTTCTTACAAATTAGGCTGAAGAACAAGTGCACAGAACCACATTAATTCTGCGCTTCTCACATTTTTCCAGGGTGTAATTTTAATAGATCTCAAGTGAGACTGGTGATGACTTAGAAGCACAGTGACTGCCTGTGGCATCCCTTAATACCTACCCTTGCAGCCTTTCTTCAGGTTATTTAAGTGTGGAAATAATGACATCTGTTTTAAACTATTTAATTGCTTAATTTTTGTATGTGTACTTGCAAAATTAAAATTTGAGTTGTAATAATTTTATTCTGGGTTCTCATGCTGTGGTAAATGAGGCTTTTTTTGAGTTTAGCAGAAATCAGGTGAAAAAAAATTTGTGTTGTTCAAAAAATAATGGGATTATAAGAAAATCATGTAAAGATTCCATCATTGGAGGGTTTGGAAGTTTTATGAGATAAATTTTGTATTGCTGTGCTGAATTTTTGCATTCACCTGGACCTGGTGCCAGGGCACCTTGCAGAGGTGGAGAGTGAACCTGCTGCATTCACCAGCACAGGAAATTCTTGCCCTGAGCTGAAGGAAGAGTCACACTAGCACAGGCAGTCACCATTTCCTCTGTTCTTTTGGAACCTGTTACGTCTGTAAAATCACAGATTGACTTGGGCTGGAAGAAAAGGAGATCACCTGACTTGGGAGTACAGTTCCCTGTGTTGTGGCTGTGAATACCCAGGGTGATGTGTTTGGCTGCATTTTATTTTAATTTACAAGTTGTGGTAAGTGTGCCTTTCTTTAAGAAGGAAAAAAACTCAAAGCCATCCTGAATCCCTCTTTCTGGTACCACCTGTAGAAATCAGATAAGTTTCATATATGCAGAGACTTGTAATGGCTTCTTGAGAAGGTACATTTCTGCATGAATCCTAGTAACAGGTTAATGGCAAAAAGTCATTTTTGATGGCAAAAGCCATCAAATGATCTGGCTTATCTGATGTGTTTTGCTAGAGGAATCACTCCCTGCATGTGTCAGATTGTGAAATGATTTTAAAAGGAGAGGCAGAAGGAGACTTCTCTGAGAAAATACTTGAGCTTCTTCCTCAGAGTTGAGTATGAAATTTCTTATAGGATCTTTTCCATTTATGGTACACATTTATTGGTATTCTATTAATGTATGTCAGTATTTGAGATGTATCCTACTGCTCAGTTTTAGTTGGTGCAAGATTTAAGGGTAATAAAGTGTAAAGTTGAAGGCAAAAAAAATCTTAGTGGAGGTATTGTAAAACCTTTGAGAGAGACATAGAGGGAGTAGGAGTCAAAATTGATCTTGCTGGTTTGGGGACATGTGCACCTACAGATAGATAGATGGCAGTTCAGAAGTAGAATAAAACTTCAGAATGTGAATCCAGACGTTAGTTCATAGAATTTTGAAAAGAAAGGCAATGGTGACTCCACTAACTGATAAGCAGACAGTACCTAAACTATATTTTCATCTAAAGCCTTTTTCTTATTTACAAAGGTAAGTTTATATTTTTCTCACTTGAATCCTTTGTTCAGTATTGGTGATAATAATAATGACACTTATTCTCAGAAAACAGTCCATTTTGAGGAGAAATGATCCCTGATTTTCAAGATCCCTGAAGGTTTTGCTCTTGAAAGCAGGGCCTTTGAAATGAGGATCTGAAGCTACTTGATGTACAGCCTTGGTGTACTGATATGTTCCTGCAGCTGCTTCTACATCTGAGCATTTGCTCATGTATTTTCTTCATGATTGTGTACAGTGCTGAGACATTTCCTCTGCACAGACACTGACTGTGAGACACTTGCTGCAATTACAGTTGTGCTTTTTTTCCAAAAGGGAAGTAAATCTGGTTGAGTTGGCAACTGGACCAAAGTCCACAGTAAGCTGGTCCATCTGGAGTCACATATCGCTTGGGATTGTTTGTTTTTTTGAAATGTTTCCCAAAACTGTGATTATGTTTAGCTGGAAATGATCTATTGTTCTTATTTTATGGCCCTTGAAGATGCTCAATGGCTGTTTAACCAAGGGTTAGCACACATCAGTATCGTAAAGGATGACGCTGGAGAAGCGAGTGTCTCTGGAAATGGAGCCATCTCTTGCTGTACTTATCAGCTGCAGCTGAAGCATTTGTGCAGCATTAGGTGATGACTCTTGCTCGGTGCAGTTCTCTTTACTGCCTGGTGATAAATTTTGAGAGCATTCATGGTGACAGATCTTCACAAGCATGATAATTCCCCAGTGTCGTTTGAGTTATTTGTGTATTTTCGACATTGAATTTTTAATCCGAATCAAAGATGATGATCTATAGCTGTTCCTATCATTAATTTCCTCTGCTAAGGCTTTTAGGTATTGAAAAGGGCAATTTTAAAAAATTAAAAATTCTAATTACTCAAGATGTTCATACGTGCTGTTTTCAGGACTAAAGCTTTTATTGATTCAGAAGTGCACCAAGGGCCATTAAGTAGATGGAGGGATCATATCACTGCCAAAAACCTGCAGCCATTTTGTGCTCTTCAATGCCTTTTACTTCCCAGATCAAAACTGTACGAGTCTCAGATGAGGACTCTCTGAAATTAGCAGAGCCCATTTTGTAAGAGAGGAGCAATTGTGGAAGGAGCTGTGCTGGAATTTTACCCACGTACCCTGAGATGTGTCTGAAGCGCTAAAAATGCGGCCTACACTCCGAGGTAGTTGGGAAACCTTCCTTTAAACCTTGAGTAAAATCCATCAGCCAAATGGCTTTTGGTCTTTCTCCTGGGAGGGAGGGGGAAAGACACAGCAGGGAAAGTACCTTCTTCAGCAAAAATGTCTTTTTTCCTCCAGTGTGATGGGGAGCACAGAGGCACCAAGTCCTGATACCAACAGGAGTCGACCACTGTTCCTCCCCTTTGTACCCTCCTGTTCCCCATGTTCCCTTTGGATGGCACAGGAGGTTGTGCTGCTGATTTTCTCCATATCATGGATTTATCCTTCACCCACAGCTCGGGGCTGTTACGTGCCAAGGCAGCGCCCGGGCCGTGGCACAGCCACCCCAGCTGGCCCAGGGCCGCGGGATCCACGTGTGCATTCGCTGCAGCTTTGGTTATGCTTCTCCCTTAGGCCCAGTAAATTAAAGCAAGAAGTTGGTCAAATGCAGTCATCCGTGCTTGCTGATTTATTGTCTCAGGAAAATAAAAACCTGACAGAAGCTTGGAAGATTGTGCCTTTTGTCTGGGACAAGCCTCCAACTTCCTTCTGCACGTGTTAAAGATTTCCTGTTTGTGAAAATTAAGAGCAAGGTTTGATAAGGTCCCTGTAGTTAAATCTGCCACAAGCTAGAAAATGTATTAAGGATGCTTCTGGATTTTATATAAATCAAAAATTTTCAGCTTTTTTTGTAGGACCCAGAAGTGCTGGTCTTGCTCATGGTAGATGATCACTTCATGAGTCTTAGCAGCTCACTGAGAAACTAAAATGGATGAGTGATATCCTGGCTGTTTTATCATATAGACACACAAATTGCAGGTTCTCTTATTTGAGGGATTAAATAATGCTTATCATTGAGACAGACTTCAGCTTTCCTGCTTTTTACAATTGAATCCTTTTGTCTGGGCAAACAAAACCTGTAAGTGGCTGAGCAGGACATTGGGATGTCCATGTCAGGTAACTTACTCATTTGAAGACACAGCTGAAAGGCTACTGGAAGATCAACTTCAGTCTTTTATTTAGATTTCCTGAAAAATGACCTCCAGAATGAAAATCACAAGGACAATTTCTATTAATTATTTAAACTTCATTTAATCATTGTGCTTTCATGCAATCAGTTGCCAGCAGCATTTTCATCTGAAGTGGTGGTGTGGTGGTGGTGCCCTGGGAGCAGGCGTGGGGAGACCACCAACCCAGGCTGCTTTCCTGTGTTTATTCAAGCCTGTGAGAAGTGCACAGACAACAAAAGTGTGTCTGGTTACTCATTTTAAGACTAAAAAAAGGTAAATAAACAAGTCTGAGAAGAACATCCATGTGTACAAAAGTGCATCCAGCGGGCACGCTCAGTTACTTGCTAGTGCATAAAACATGGAAAAAACAATGGCAAAATACAACTTTGGTTTTGATTTAGGACCATTCCAGACAGATCTCTAACAGTTAAATCCTTTTGTTGGATTGGAAGCTGCCATCCTGCTGCACGTTTCCAGTCTGATTATCACTCCCTAGGTTTCCAGAAAGCTGTTCCTTATTTTCTGGTCAGGCTTTGGGGCTCACACAGTTCCAGGGAAAAGCGTGGGAGTTCTCCAGCCTGTACCACTGTGTGTGGCACCTAAAAGCAATTCTTTCTCCAATTTGAACGTTCTCCTTAATCTTTAGCTATAAACCACCCCCTCAGTGCTGCTTCCAGCCATTCGTGTTTCTTGTCAATATGTAATTATAGAAACAGAGCTGAGGCAGCTGCATGTCCTGTCCCACGTTACCTGCTTTACTGAACCTTGCCTTTGGGCTTCTAGCACTAGATTTAAAATCGGGACTGCAGAGCAAACAGATGTCCCTAGGTGGGGTGCATGCTGCTTTTGTTTATCTGAGTGCACGGAGTTCCATCCCCTGCAAAAAAAATAAACATAGCAGCAGATGCTTCACAGCCTTTGTTAAAGTGTTTGTCTGATCTCTGGAGACGCAGGACTCCTTGTCCTGGGGAAAGCAAGACTATTTACCTTAGGACCGCTGAACATTTTTTTCAGTATTAGATCTGCATTGAGTGCAAAGTACGAAGAAGATGGCTCGTGGAGCTCCTCTGTGTGGTAACTCTGCTTTCTAGATTTTGGAAATGTTGAGAAGAGTTTTGATCTACTATTTCTCAGCAAATTGTTTCTCAGTTGAATGTAACATGCTACAATAACATCCTTCTCCCTTTTCCACGGGCACGGGCAGCTCGGGGGGCTCACCCAGGCAGAGTTCGTGTTCTCTGAGGAAGAAGCAGATGCATTTCCCTTTTACTCAGAGTGGAGGGATCAGGGCTGGTTTGTAGCACCTGCCTTTCCCACAGAGTGTAACAGAGACTTGTTACAAATTACATGTTAGCATGGTGTATAATTTTGCATAGAACTATTGAATCCTAAAATAATTCAGGTTGGAAGGAACTTCCAAATGTGATCCAGTCCAGCCTTCTGCTTGAAGCAGTGTCCTCGCTGAATGTGGATGTCCACTAATGCTTGCAGATAGAGTTGGGTTTTGTTAATGTATAAAATATTTAAGTTAAAAAACAAACAAACAAACAAACAAAAAACCAAACACACAACTAAATGAAGATATGTTCTTTTCTGAAATACCTTCTTTTTCCTGTAGTTTGTCAGTTTTCTGTCACAGCCAGGTCATCTGATCTAGACTTTCAGATCATGCCTGCAAATATATATCTTCTTCTTGCTGACTCTTCTCTAGCTTTTAATTTCCTAATTTTTAATTCCCTAAAATTATCTTGCAACTTATGTTGTCTGTAGACTGATCATTTTAGGTGGTTTTGGTCAAACTGAGGTAGAAGAAAGGAACTAAACTGACAAATAGAAAGGTGTTAGGTTATTTGCTGGCTTAGTCAAAGAAATAGTTAAAGGCAACTGGCTTAGCTCGATCTCAACATCAGAGAGAAGTTTGACTGAGTGTTTCAGCAGCTCTGGGTACAGGGGTAGTCTTGTTTAAAATGTGCTGAAATATGATATAAAAAATATTAATCTAAACCTTCTTTATGTTTAGCATACGACAGCTGAGAAGGTTTGCAGATTAAAAATTGTCCTTTCACTTAATGCAGCATTTTGATGGAGAAAATATTTATATGCATAATAAATAAACCTTGGCATCCTAATGAGAAACTGCAGGAAAACTGAAGAGTGCATGTGAGTCAAGAACTGGGTAACAACAAAGGAAAGCTGCTGCTTCCGAGCCAGAAACGGGATCCAACACCACCAGTGGCAAATTAAGAAAGCCTCACAAATGATGTTTGTATTACGATGTTTGGAGTAAGGAGACAATGCCAGGAACACTGTGATTACAGAGATCTGGCCCTCACGTTCTCAGAGAGATCCCTCCTCCCAAGTGGCCCGTTGAGATTCCGACAGCGGCCCTGGCAGCCGGTGCCAGGCAGGGGTGACCACAGGCAGGGGTGACCACAGGCAGGGCCACGTGTGCAGGGCTTGGGCTTGCCCGAGGTGGGGAGGAAGAGCTCAGCACTGGGGGCTGGAGGAACATGACTGGTGTGATGCAGCCTCGGAGCAAAGCAGGGATGAGGACAGCAAGCTTGGCAGAGCCAGCAGCGTGTCCTGCCAGCAAGGAAGGCAAAGAGCGCCCAGAGCCTTGTTAGCAGGAGCCAAGTCAGGAGATGAAGGGGAGTGATTAGCCCCTTCTGCTCAGCACTGATCAGGCCACATCTCGGGTGTGGTGGGTGCTGCCCTGAGTCCCCTCCAGGTCAAGGCAGACAAGGTGGTAATTGCAGAGGTGCTGCCAGCATCTTTGGTGGGGCAAGGCAGGATGATGGAGACCACAGACAGAATTAACTAAGAGTGGTTCTGACCTCATACAAGGAGAAACTTGGTCTGTGAGGGGCACTGCAGCAGCAGGACAGGCTGACACAGTGGCTCTGGATTTCTGTCCCTGGAGGTGTCCACAAACCTGGATGAAGCTGCCTAGTCTGAGTGCACACCAACCCTGCTCTGAGCAGGAGGCTGGACTAGAGACCTCCAAGAGCCCTTCCAGCCTGAATCCTCCTATGATTTGAACTCATTTCCAAACTGGCAGGGGTAGAGCTGGCTGAGTTTTTAAGCTCTGATGTTGAGATGTTCATGCAGCAATTTAAATCATGGCTCAAGGCTTTGTCTGGATGCTGGAGGTTTTCCTTTGTGATCCACCAGCAAACAGAACAGAAAGTTAGATAAATTTTTGTTAGATGCTGTTTTCCTTTTGATATGGAATAAAACCCTTTTCAATTTTTTTTTTTTTAAATCCAAAACATTCCTGTTGTATGAGGGTGCCTCTCCAAGGGACAGGAAAGGATTCCACACAGGAAGACCCAAATGATGCACATTCACCATTAGCACACACTGATGTTTATGACCTTGCTGACGAGCAAGTGAATTGTGTTTGCTTGTCATGTGGTCTTGCCTTTTTATCTTCAGTTTTGATTATGAAAATGTTCCTGTTTAAAAGACATACACAAGGGAATAAATCTTTGGGCCCACTGCCTCTTTGAGCATAGGCAGCCCCCGTATTTAATTTGTAACAAAGAGATTTTTAGTGGAAGCTTTTTGATAAGAAGTTGGCAGAGTATCACAGGACCAACTTGAGCATGAGATGTGAATAGAAGTGTCACACTGGGTTTATAAACTTCTTACCTTTTCCTCTAATTATATATTTTTTAAACCGTTATGAATGGAATATTACCTCGAGTATTACTGGCTTCAGTGTATATGTTATTTTCAATTAGTGACTCAATTAAAGAAGTAATTAAATTTGGCTTTTAGCATAATCCAGAGATTGGACTCCTTAAAGAGACATGAAGTGAACTAGCAGCAGTTTAAAGTAGTAAGAATTAAGAGTGACCTGAAGAATGATTTGGTTTTAGCACAAAATCTGCAGGGGTAAGAAGCTTGGACTTGTTATTTAACCTGTTTGATTTAACTGGGCCAAAAATGCAAGCTGTGTTTTAAAGTTGCCTTCTTACATGTGAGTGGCAGGCAGTTGAACACAGCAAAAGACAAGTTTACTGTGAGGAAGGGTAGAGTTCACATAAATACATAAAACATGGTGAGAGTTGATTAAAGGAAGGTGGGGGATAGAACACAGATGTGAATATCCCCTCCTAGTATTTTTTCATTCTTTGCTGGATTTGGTCTTGCTCCCTTTAACTGCTGGGCTTTGATGTTGCAGGGTAGAAAGCAGACGCCTACCTTAGCAAAGCTTTTGTGTTGGAGGCAGCATTGACCCTTTGTCTAAGGAGTGCTCAGGCAGGTTATAAATCTGTAACGTTGCACTTCACCTTTTGTATCTTGCTTAATGACCTTTTAAAAATAAATGCAGAATAGCTGAAGGAAACAGTATCGAGATGGAAAAGCTGACACGTAGGCAACCTGAGCTCTGATTTTTCAGATTGCTACAGGCTGTTAAACAAAACTTCTTTTTCTTTGCTCTGTGGTTTGAAAAAACAAAAAGGAGAGGAAAAAAGGGGAAAGGGGGACAGGGCACTGTCTTCTTAGCTGGGCTCTCTGTCTTATAATTCAGCTGTAAATTGCTTACTGGAAAAACGTTGCAGAGTTCCTGGAACTACAGAAAGAGGGTACAGTCATTCAAATAGGGCAAGAGGCTCTTTG
>NW_008599514.1:82718-120428 GCF_000691845.1 Merops nubicus
GCTCTTTTGTTTTTAGAAGGCTGTTGAAAGCTTCTTGTTTTAAGGGGCTCTTGCAAGAGCCATTGGAAATGGCATTGCTCGTTTCTCTTGCATACAAACCATCATTTAAGATTCTCATCAGACTCTTTTTTTCTGTTTCCCACAGCACTAAATTTAATGTATGTAGCCTTGATATGATAAAACATACAGCAACTTTTTTCTGAATCCATGAAAATGAGTGTTATCCCAGAGGAATGTCTCACTAGAAAATGTTTGCCATCTGAATGAAAGGAAAACTGAAGTTTCCCACTGTTTCAAACCAGCACAGTGGTTTATTTTGCTGATGGTTATAATGGGTATTCTGGATTCACGTGTACAACAGTAAAACACCAACATTATTTTCTTTTGTTTATGTATTTTACTTAAAATAAAAGATTACTCCAAAGGAAGGCATTTGAGGAAGAATACTTGCAGAGAAAGGCCAGATTTATTTTGGCTGGCTGTTCTGGCCTGTCAGCTACAGAACAACCTGCACAATTTCCAGAGACCTCCAACCTGCTTAGTTGCCTCTACCACAATTATTTTTAATGTAGAATACTAGCCCTGGCTGAACAGACTTATGCTGAGAATCCCTTGCAAGCTGTACCAATCATTTTACTGCTTAGGTCCTCCAGATAATTGTAATACCAAAACCTGAGCATATTATGGGTAGGTCACTTGTACTATTTGTAGTTTTTTCACGTCCACAGTTGTATGCCCTGGCTCAGGGTGAATAGAGTCCAAGTGAATCAGTTTTCAAGTGTCCTCACAGCCTTTATTTCTGCTGGGATTCTTTAACTGGTTGGTGCTCTCTGTCCTCACAGTTTAACTGAAAGCCTTGTGATTCATGGGTGTTTTTCCTCAAAGCCACAGCACTCTGATAAATGTTATAAGGTCAGTTTGAAAAATCTATTTGATACTTTAGCTTGTCATAGCACAGGATGCAGTTGCTAGCAGGGTGCCTGGAGCTCTGCTCTCTGCAGGGGTTGATACCCTTCATATACTATAGGGCTGTGCTAACTTCTGGGTGCTCTTCTGTACCCTATATGGGACTTTGTTTCTTTTGTTAGGGCACTAACTGAATTTTTATTGCAGAACATTAGTATTTTTGTCTAGTCTTTGCAATTATCTGCTGGGGAGACCCTCATGTGGCAGATTATTCCCTGGCTATACACTCCAGTCTGTTGGTTTTGAACCTTTGGCTTTTACATCGATGATCCTGCCTGAGTTACAGATTCACACCATAAAACACTTTGATTTAATTTGTAAAAAAACATCCTGCTTTAACAAAGAGTGTTCCAAATTGCTTTGGATTAAAGTGGTGTCAGTGCCTTAAACCCAAATGTCTGACTCTGGAGACATGAACAGTGGAGAGCAGATTTCTAGAGAAGAGGGGTTCCGGGAGGAGCAGTGAAAATTGCTGTGATTTACAAAGCTGTCTGTGAATTCCTTGGTTTTCTGCTAGTCTCTGGTAGAGGTGGTAGGAACCCACCTTCATTACTGAATACTGGCAAAAAAGTCCAACTCCCATCCCAATACCAAGCCTCACTAGCTGTGAGTGGTTGGATTCCCTGCCTGCCGCCCCAGGGAAGACTGAAACTTAAAGATGAACATAAAATCATTTCTAATGGAAATTGTTACAGATCAGTTAGAAAAAAAAACAAAAAACAAAATATTGCTATTATAGTAGTTTATGTAGAAGATGCTTTCTTTAAGGCTGACTTGTGGTTTATCTTCATCTTTTTGAACAAAAATTTGATTTGGGTCAATTTTTGCCCAGCTTCTACAGCTCCCTGTCCCAGAAGATCTTGTAAATGCTGCTATAAAAAGCTAATTTACACGTGAGTCTTTCGGCTGTAGGTGGATGCAGCTGCCTACACCTAAAACTGAACCCTTCCTTTTTCTGTAGGAGGTAGCTGTGCATTACAATACCCTTGGGATGCCCCTCTCCATTTGGAAATGGACTTGCCTTTTCCTTTATTTTCACGTGTTACTCTTCCTCTGATGTTTATACATGCACATCTATGCCTGTACATAGGTGCTGAAGTCTGGAGCCTTCGGATTGTCTTCTATCCATTTAACCTGAGTTCCTGTGACTCCCTCAGTTTGTCAGGAGAGGTATAACTGGGAGAGTCAAGAGGTGTGTTATGGTGCTGGTTTGCTGATGTGAAAGACTCGTAACGCTGTATTTTGCTGTATGGCATTTATAATGCTGGGGTGGTTTTAAAAAGGGGAGAAAAAGGAGCGAGGGGTGTGAGGAGAGGAAAACACTTCTTCCAGTGTTAGAAATAATGCCAGTGATGGTGGCATACTCTTAAAAGTCATCAGTGACAATCAAATCCCTCTTACTCAGAACGAACGGTGCTGTTGGTGGAGGACATGCTGCAAGGAGCTCCTTCTAGAAATGGCTGAAGGCAACTTCTAGCCCAGGAGTGGGGGTGTAAGAGCACCTCCTCTTCTTAAATTCCCTTCCAGGTAAGTCTGAAGAGCAGCAGATCGAGCAGCCCAGCCCTGGCCTGGGTGGGGAGCGAGGTGCAGCCCTGGGCCAGGGAGGAGCCGTTCCCCAGCAGTGCCCAGGGGTGCCCAGGCTGGGCAGTGAGGCACAGGACATGTTAATCACTCCTTTCCAGCCCTCCTGGCAGCAGCCTGGCAGCAAGTCACAGCAAAGCAGGCACTGATATTGAAGCTTTTATCACCACTGCCCGTGCGACCGGCGGGTTTTATTATTGTACTGTCCTTCCTGACTTTCTAAATGGAGAAGCAAGTCACACTCTTGCTTCTGTAGGCTCTGCTGGGGACCACTATTGCAAAATAACTTTTCTATAGTAAGGTTTTACTTTCTCATGTCTTGGGATTTTTTTTTGCCCTTATCTTAGTGTCTTTTTTTAAAGTCTCTCTCCAGTCTCTTCAGTCAGAATGTTGGAAACTCTGGGCAGCTCTGTCTTCTGGAGAGATTAAGACTTACTTACCCATATATGTCTCAGTCAAAGGTGAGGGAATGAGCTATTGGAAAGGTTAATTCCATCCTCTATAGTTTATTGTGAGTGCTCTTTTCCTTTTGTACATGAATTTTAACTGTCAGAGGTGCTGCTGTGTATGCTTCTGTTGCACAGCCCTTTTATAAACTTCCTATGTGTGCTGCCTCATTTAGCACAAGCCACGAGGTCTCCCCAGGCTGTGACCTCTCTTTCTTGAGGTTGAATCTGTTACTGAGGTCATTTGGTACTTGCTGAGAAAAAGTCAGGTGTGGTGTTTCTTTTTGATAAGCTTTATATGAGGCATTTGTAAATCATGAGCTGTGGATTACCTGTTGTCTGACCAACTCTTCTCTGTCACAATCTCAAAACATTCCTCAAAAAGTCTAGTAGGAATTGGGCTGCCTGCTAAAGTGTATTTCCATGGAATCTGAATGTGTTTTATGAGCTTAAATAGCTGTTTTTTAGAACAAATCCATCTTGTTCTGTAACATGTGCATTTGTATCTGTGGGATCATAAACCCAAACTTCCCATTTACGTTCTGGCACTGCAATATTAACTGTTAGGACAATAAGAACCCATTTCAGGTTGTTTTTGTATGAGTGACACTGGAGTCCTTTCTGCAGTGCTTGATAGGGCACCATGTCCTCTGCCAGCCAAACTGTGGCAAAGCCATCCAAGTAAATGGACCTTTGGCAATTTTTCTGCTTACAACCTGCTTTGGAGACTTCATCTGAGCTCTCTATACACAGGGACATTCCTTGCACTGACACTGTCCCAACAGCCAACTCCCAGAAGGTTTGAGCTAGATCAGTCATTTGGAGCAGTGGGATTCTCTGAGGACATGGAATTTAATGATGAATCCTCCCTTTTACTTACCTGTGGTTGGAGCGAAGTGCTGCAAAGCTGAGGAGCCACCAGCTGCAGTGGATTTCAGCTGAAGGGGCTGGAGAAACACTTCAGCAGCTCAGTGGCAGACTCTGTGTCTTCACCCTGCTCTTTTCAGCAGCAGCTTGCCTTTACCTTAGGAAGGTTACTGGTTTTTCTCCCAGGATTATTCACAGGGTCAGCAGTGACTGTTGGGTTCCAGGGCATAAACCATTATGTTTTACTGCATGTAAGAAAGCACTTCTGTAATGCTGAGAGCTTCATGTGCAGCAAACTCCACTGATGTGAGGTTCTCAAAGACCTGACGTTCTTGATAGAAAATTACTATGATTTATTTAGAGCTTAATCTCCACATCGGCACAATCAGCAAAATGT
The DNA here is from genome assembly GCF_000691845.1 of Merops nubicus. Taxonomy (NCBI): domain Eukaryota; kingdom Metazoa; phylum Chordata; class Aves; order Coraciiformes; family Meropidae; genus Merops; species Merops nubicus. The sequence continues at coordinate 86,976 of NW_008599514.1, forward strand.
AAAACTTCAGCCTTCCTTTCATAAATTTTTCATAACCACACGTATCTGGAAACTAATCAATCCAGATCTTTCTCCTACGTGCTGGGAACAACGAGTAGTCTCAGTGATGTGGGAGGTGAATGGGTGTTGGCACTGGGAAGGTAATTTCTGTCAATGGCAACTAATATATTTTTGTGAGGTTCTCTTCAGATGATAAAAAGAAAGGATATGGAAATGTTTAACCAGGAGGAGATGGATTGTAAAAACCCAAACCCCACAGTTATTAAAACAGTATCAGCTGTTTAGATTTTTTAGAATCAGAACTGTGATTGATTGTTAGATGTCTAAATCATTTCAGAAGAGATTAGTAGGTACAACAGAATAAAATAACCCACACTGATTACAATCTTATACCTGGTATAAAATAACTTTAAATGCAAATTGCATTCAACTGCAAGAAGGGAAATAATATCCCAAAGGCATTTCAATTAATTGCTGTAGTTAATTACACTCAATTTTACTTGTGTGACTAATTATAATCAGGTTTTATGGGTGAATATGGATTTATTTCTGTTACTAAAACCCCAAACACTGGGTTATTTTTAGGAAATATATTTAAGCTCCATAATGAAAACTGAATGTTCCCATTCTCAGCAATTGGCTGGAGTGAGTTGTGTCTGAACATTAAGATGACAAACTGCTGTGGTTGCCTCCAGCCTGGAGGAGAAGCTCAGCACAGCCCTGCTGATACTGCTCTGTTGCTCTTGCTCCCCTGTGATGGGCACCAGAGCCTTCATCGGTGGCCCAGAGGTGTTGCCCAGCTTCTCCAGCTGGGTCTGGAACACGCTGCAAGTGTCAGCCCTGCTCACTGAGGCTCCTGCTGTGGCACTTCACAGCGGGCTCCTCAGCCAGCACAAAGCAAGGCTGATTTTGGGGGGTTTTCTGGAGGTAGAATGCTTGCTGCCACGTCTCTGCCACCTAAAGCCCTGGGGCTGCAGTGCCTGAACGTGGTGTCCCCACCCTGCAGCACGGGGCTGTGTCGTTCTCTGAGACAAGTCCCCAGCAGATGCCCACAGCAAAAGGGTCACTGGGCTCGTTGGGCTCCTCTCAGCCTGCCTGGCAGGGACCTCAGAAGGTGGTGGCCAGTGGCAAGCGAGACCTGGGGGTGCCCAGCCCCCCATCTGCCACCCCAGCCATGCTAGGAGGGTCTTTTTCTCTTTTCTGCCCATTTTTACTGATTTTTTCCACCCTTTTTTTTCTGTTCAGGTCACTCCTTAAGTCATGGATCTGGCCTGCCTGGCACCTGAATGTGACTTTGACAGTGGGTGCTGCTGTGCCAACGTTGCCCACCTCAGAGGGGCCTCAGCCCAGCCCTGCTGCTGCTTCCCACAGCCCGGGAAGGGCAAAGCTGTGAGCCAGGCCAGCCTGCCAAGGGGGTGAAACAGGGAAATAACACTGAGGAAAACAAGGTGCACAAAGACTCGGCAGGCTGAGCAGTGCCCAGCCCCAGAGGACCCCTCGGGTGGTGTCCTGGCTGCACCCACTGCCTCCTCATGGGTCCATCACCTCGTGCTGGAGCAGATGCTCCCGTAAGGCTCCGAGAGGAGCAAGTGAGGGATGCAGCCTGGGAGTGAGGTGGGGTTCAGATGCTCCCTGTGGAAGAATCCTGCAGGATTGTGCTCGGCTGCCTCATCCCCCGTGCCCGTGGGGAGCAGCCCATCAGACTGGGCAGCCTGGCAGGAGCCTGCCAGTCTCTGTTTCCTCACGTGTGTCTCTTCAGTAAGGCCCAGCTAGAGTTCTGCTGGCTTTTCCACATTAATTTGCTACTAAATCCTGCATTTCTTGTATGTTATAATTTATATAGGGCTTCCTCCTGCAGGAGACACCTTCCCCAGCCACCTCTGGCTGCACTGAGCTACCCGGACAGTTCTGTCTCTGTCACTGAAATGTCTCTAAATTCCATGGCATCTGTAGTGCCTAGTGGAATAAAATCACCAAGTCCCCTTTTAACTCTACTGAAAAGATCCTCATGTCTCTCCAAGCATTATCATTTTTTTTTCATAGATTCATTTATAGAATCACATAATCATTTAGGTTGGAAAAGACCTTTAAGATCATCAAGTGTAACAGTAATTTTGTGATGGAGTGTTATCTCCTGCACGAGGTAGAGCAATAAGCCATGGACCTCCCCATCTCTGGATCAGAGGTGGTTGATGTTAAGCCTATTGCTAACACGTTTATTAGCCTTCAAAACCAGTCTGAGCAGCTTTTTGACTATAGGTGGATGGATTTGCTGTATGACAGTTGTTGAACAGGATTCTGTGATATTCTAGGGCTGCTGGCTGTGCTGGCAAATGAAACCCACTTCTGGATGGGCAAAGGAGGGAAGGAAAAGGCAAAAAGTTTTATCCTCTTCTTCAAGCATTTGTGGAAAATCAGTTCTGTACAGAAGGAAAGTGCATTTGGAGTTCATGTTTCTCAGCAGGAGGAGCTGACCATACAATGAAACTGGCAAGTTTGTTAAAATTCTTTGTGGATAATGTAAATATGTTTCTTGTGAGCAACCACTAGGTTTCCTTGTCTCTTTCTGCTTCCTGAGAAAATGTTTTGCTGCAAACATACTCTCTTAGGAATTTTTCTTGTGCCTGCACCTCCTGCTGTCCTCCTCTGCTCCCTCACCAGCTGCCAGAGGACTGGGAGAGGAGTGAAGCTGAGGCCATGTTCGTATGGCAGAGCTGCCCCTTCACCTCCCAGACCTCTGGAGGCTTGCTCACAAATCAAGGTCTGATCCCAAACTGGAGGAGGACTGCTTTTGGAGAAGGACACGGTGTTTTTGAGAACACTGTGTCATCAGTTTGGGGTATTTGTAGAGATGGGAAGGACCTACTGAAGCCTGGAGAGCACCTAGCTGCTGTTCAGCCTCACAATGAGGAGGATTTGCTCAGATTTGATTCAGCTTGTCTTTGTTTTAAACCTGACACATACATTTTAGCAAACATGAAACAGTGAATTTTAGTTCCAGTGGTGTCTCATTTTCTACTGTACCCCAGTTTTGAGTCACAGAAGCTAAGCAGTCTTCAGCTCTGGCTCCAACATATGTGAAATGTGTTAGCCAAGTTCTGTGTTAACTTTTCTGTACGTGGGAAAATGCTGTTCTTTCTGGGTCTTTCTAAATGCCTCTGTTCCTTCCCCCACCCTTTCCTGCATTGTCACAGTTTGGCTGACAGTTCTTCAGGAGCCACTGTCATTTCCCAGTGCCTTCACAGTATAAGAAGTTTCATGCCAAATGTAGCCTAGACACAATTCTTGAAAATCAGTGGCTGAAGCTACCTGTGGAACAGCAAATTACTTTTCCATGTCTATCCTCACAAAAGAAAACCAAATGTCCCACTCCAAGCCTTCCTGTCTTTTCAATTGAATAGCTTTTGCTGTAGATTTGTGTTTATTCACTGCTTTAATACTAGTCTGTAATTGTCACATCCTGCACCAGAACAGAACGTGTCTGCCTGGTGGCAGAGAGGTGCCTCTGGCAAAGAACAAATTGAACTAGGTCACTGACACAGATGCAGATTGTAGCATTTCCCCTTTCCTCAGTGCCATAAAATTCAGATTCACTCAGTAAAAAGGGTCACACTTGGCTATTCAGATTTTATTTTGCTAAGGTTTGTGCAGCAGGGTACTTACAGAGGACTAATTGTCTTTCCAGCAGATTTTTTTTTCCTCTTAGTTATGTTTTAACATATTTCATAGTAAAGATCCTCCTACACTGTAACTAATTGTAAATGCTCCTTTCTATCTGCGTGGTAAACTGAGACACAACCTAGTGAAGTGTTGCCCCTGTGATTCAGCATTTCTCACCAGCACTAAGTGCCAGCAGACCCAGATCCTTCACAGCTTCTTCCAGTCCTCCTCCTGAGAGCTGCCTATGGAATGAGAATCACTTCAGGAGTTCAGTGAATTATCTAAACAGAGGGGGATGATGGGCTCACACACCCCCCCAGCACATGCAGGGGACTTTTGTAGTGCAAAGGGCATTGCTCTTGGGGGAACCATCCTGGGGAGTATTCACACTGCTGCTCTTTAAAGCAGGAGCTCCCAGCCCTACAGGACTCTTGTATGTGATTGTGTCGTTTGCTGTGTTGCTTGTAAATCTTGAAAGAGCAATAGAACATGAACCTGTCAGGATATTTCTGTTTATTACACCTTGTACAACAGCATGGACACAAAGCATCTTTCCTCTTGCTTTCTAGAGGCATTCTCTCCTTGTGGGGTGTGGAGGGATGTACTGGAAAGGGCTAACACAGAGAAGTTGAACAGATGGGTGAGCAGGCAGCTCTGGTCCTGGTTAGCTGGCCAGCTGTTCGTACAGAGGTGGAGGCACAGGGGGTAAATCTGGGGCACCTCCACTGGGAGAAACCTGCCTGTCCTCTGCCCGACGGGCTGGAGGTGTGCACCAGCCCTGCTGAGCAAGGTACTCAAAGCAGTTCTGCTGTGTGCAGATAATACCCAGCCAGCCTGTGTGAAACAGAATCTCCAGAAGCTTGCTGACAGATGGCAGAAACACCTCAAGGTACTGCAAATCCCTCCCTCCCCTTTCACCCCCCAAAAATGCAAACCCAACCCTAAAGGTTGTGAAGTAAACAAGGAAAAAAGTCACATTCCTTTTCTGAATGAGAGTGGTGTGGATTCCCCTTCAGCAAGGACGAGAGGAATAAAAGCTCAAGGCAATGAAAATGTAGGTCTCAGTTCAACTTTAATCTTACATTTACATTTGCTTCTCAAAAGTTTTTCAGTTAGATAAAAATACAGTTAAAGTCTTAATCATTCCTCTAAACTTCAAAAGGGGAATTTGCTTTCCCATGTGTTTTTTTTTTTAAAGCTTTTATTACTGATTGTTAAATATGAAAATAATTTTCCCTCTGCCTTTTCTCCTTTGGTGAGCTGTGGACAGGCTCACTGCTGTGGTTTTCCTGCAAATGCCCATAGAGCTGGAGCATAAACTCATCTCTGCAAACATTGCCCTAAGGGAAAAAACAGAAGTCTGCTAATAGAAAATCCTATTTTGGTGTGGCCAAAATCTAACTTTCTGTAACAAGCTGTATGTAACACGTTATGTGGCATTAGCCAAAGAAAATGGTTATATCTGTCTTCAGAGAGAGAACTGGAATAATATAAGGAAATGCCATTTCCCAATGTATTGAGCTTTTCTGAAAGTGGGTAAGATCTGAAGAAATTGGTTCAAATCACAATCACAAAAAAAACTCCTATGCCTCTTAACCATATGTGAATATTACAGATATGTTATTATTTAAAAAAAAAAATGAAATGTTCAAACTGATATTTACAAACTTCTAAAATGGGATGCTGGAAAGAGCCATTTCTTGAGCTGTCCCATTTTATTAGGCAAATGAAAACTCTGAAGGATCATGGAAATCTCACACTTCAAAAGCAGCCCTCCAAAGAGAGGGAATTTCCACAGATGTGCAACTGGTACACGTGGCTGAGCTTCCCTTCCCTTCTTCTTTCTAGCACATCAGAGCGGCCATGGGAATCCCAGAGCAGGGTTCCATACTAGGATGAATAAATAGGCTGAGTAGAGAAACCTGAAATCCAGAATCATGAAGTTAGAGGAAAGGAATCTAGCATCCTTTTCTAAAAATTAATTTTAGATATTCTGAAGGAAGAAGAAGGAAAAATTGTGTTAGTACAGATGAAATCTGTTGCATGTCCTTCACTAGATAGGATGACCCAGACACTGCTCAGCTGCATGTGAGCATTTTTTCATTGCTCTGTGTGGTACCTTCCTGTGGGACAATGTAGGGATGATAAGAATTACTCCACGTGTTACTGTCTTCCTGATGGGCAGTGTTGGATGTAAACATACTCCAGACCAAACCCTTCGTAGGCACTTAAGAACAGATTCCTCTTCACTGTCCTCTGTATGGCTTGGAAGGTGTCCCTCCAGTGCTGTGTTGCAACTACAGGCTTGCAGATAATCCATCCTAATGTTTTCTTTAAGTGGCTTTTTAAAAATAATTTGCATCTTCATAGCTTTATCTCACAGTTCCTTTGGATTCTTGTGATTTAGTGCAATGGGCTTCATTTTATACAAGAGCAGCAACAGTTCTTGGTTAGTGTCTGGAGGAGGACAAGGTTAATTTCTGTGTTTAGATGATTCATGAGCTGGCAGTTAGAGAGAACACTTGATACCAAAAAAAACCCAACCAAACAAACAACTCCAAAAGCCCAGAACTTTGAATGAAGTGAGAAGTGTTCACTGGAAGAGAGAACTCAGGGTGTAGGTAAGTGGGAGCACGGTCAGGAGCTCAGCAGGGGCCAGGAGGGTGCTGCTGGCACTGGACCAGTACACCCTCCGCTGGTGCAGAAACTGGACGGGTCGGAAGTTTTCGGCCATGGGGGTTGAGTTCTTCTCATCAAAGTAGATGGTTGAAAACTGATGAATCTGCAGACGGTGAAGAATGAAACGAATCGTTAAATCTTTTTTCTGTGAAACACTGGAAATTGTGTGGTTATAAATCTGCAGTGCCTTGCTCTGGTTTTGAACTGTGTGGATGCATTAAACCTTGCAGGAAACAATGTGATGGAGGCTACTGCCAGAGGTCACCACCAGATGACTTCTTAGCTTTGAAAATCACGGGGACTTCCTTTCTGTGTGAGCCAAATGCTTTGTGCAGCTCACGGGCCTGATTACACCAGTTCTGGTGATGCACAGAGTCCTGTCCTTGTCCATCACGTCACAGTGACACAAAGGGGACTGGCATTTCTTTATTTGCTGCAAACCTCTAACTGCTTCCAGCATGACACTGGCCCAGAGCAAGCAGATGCTCACTCCTGTGGACTGTGCTGACTTGTGCATGGCTGAGCACTGCCCTGTGACTCAGGTAATTATGAGCACACTGCAGGTAAGGGATTAAAATACAGATGCTGGCTCCCAGCCAGGCTGTACTGGCTCATAGCACTGCTGACAGCCCACTCCAGGACATCAGAATTTTTGAATCAGCTGAACAATCTGTATTTTCAAGGCAGTTGTGATTCAGTCTCCTGTTTCCTCTCTAGAGTACAGAAGTGGGTTGCCTAAAGCTGATGGACTCCAAGTTTGCATTTTGGAGTGTTTTGTTCTAGTATCCTGATACTTAATAGTAGAAAAACAGAGAAATTTGGGGGGGTGTGCAGATGACAGCAGTGGAAGTGCTGAGCTAGGTGTTTACCTGGGGGGGGGAGGTTGGCTTTCTTTTCACATTGTCATTTCCCTTTCCTGCCCCTTTCCTGCCATTTTTTGAGAGATGATTTAACAGGGTCAAAAAGCTGGCACTAGGGACTATGTTTAGGCTACGGCCAAGAGTGGTATGCCCTAGGAGCAGAGCAGCTAGCAAGTCTGTGTTAACCATAAGCAGACCCTCCAGGCTACCCCTTTGCAGCTTACCTGGAAAATGCTGAGTTCAACTGGCTTCTCAAATATGGTCCAGATGACACCCTCGTGGCAGTCGGGGGTGGTGAGGGACCCCTCGTACCGATAGTACCTTCCAAGGTCTTTCTCAGGTGGGAGAAGGGAACTCAGTGGCAAAGGCTCCATCTCTGCCCTTCCCCCTGTGGGTGGAAATGCTGTTGGTAGCAGGCGTGGCTGCAGGAGCCATTTGCCTTGGTCTCCATGAAGCCCCATCCCCATGGACACTTCCCCCCCAGCCTGGGGCTGCTGGCCAGGGGACCCCCAGGCTGCAGAGACCTCCTGTGCTAGCACTGGGTGGTTTGTCTTTCTCTGGGGCTCCTCCTGCAGAAGCAGGAATCTTCATCCTAGCGCTGGGGGCTCCTTCACTGCACACATGGGGAACTAGATTCTCTGCCACCTGCAATGCTCTGAGTGCTTGACAAACTAAGCTTTATCTTTTGGCTTCCAGGTACCAATACTACTGTAATTAGAACAGGATTGGACAATGAAATACCTGGTAGTACATGTGCTCAAAACGTATGTTGCATTGTGACCAGCACAAGTGTCTTACCTTTGTATCTAATATTCTCTAATTCATCGATGATGGTTGTGTAGTTTTTATTCTCTTTTTCAGCCTGAAATGAAAATATTTTTATTCCAACTCATGCATTTCTCAACAGACAGATGCTTTAAATTATTTGTGAATAAAACAGGAAGGAACCACAAGGCTAAAAGATGATAGCAAGGAGAACACAGAAAAGAGCAAAGGAACTAAGTACTGGCCTTGAGAGCCTGCTGAAGATAGATAGGATTAGGTCTTGGACTACTGCAACATTAACACTGTCAATCATTCAGCCAGATTTCTGGTAGATTTGAGATGTGCAATTAAAAATCTAGCTACCTACCTTTACAAAGAACGCTAACACAGCCACACCATCTGCTTTTTTCTTTGCTTCTGTTATATCTGAAACATCTTCTCTTATGTGGACGATATGAAGCTGTAACACAGGTCAAGGCCAATTATTTGTTCATCTTCCTCTACAGTTCATGGCTGTATGTGCAGCCTGGCTGCCTCTCTGTGCCCCTGCTGCAGTGGGGCTGCTGGGGACAGACAGACAGACAGCTCGAGGCCCTTGGCCTGAGGCTGGAACCATGAAATATTTTTTCAGATGCATAGGTCCATCCGTGGTTGCAGTCCCAGGAAAGGATCTATAGTCTGAATAAGCAGTGTGACAGTGTGATTGTTCTGGTTAGTGAGCAACGTGCCCTTGGTTCTTTATTTCCACTGCTGGAGTTTCATAGGAGAACTAGCCAACAGTTTTTGTGCAACATGATCTTAAAGAGCCAGAGTTCTTGAGTGAAAGCCACAATCCACGAACAGTCTCACCTACCTCCATGGCTTGTTTTTCTCCATCTATGCTGTGCTCTGACCCAGGCAGATATTGTGGCACAACCTCAAGTTGGACTCCCCAGTGCAAATGAAATTCTATCGCCTTGTATTTTCTTCCCAGGCCTCCACCTCCAATTTTAGGGGATGTGCTTAGTGTTACTTTAACTGGGGAAAACAAATAAGCTGTTAAAACAAACCAAGAAAAAACCCCAGATCATACATTAACAGTATATGACGGTGGAGAGCATGGTCTTTAATTTATCCTAAACTTCTGGCTTGGTTTTTCATACGGAGTGTTCCAGAAGTTCAACTCTGCAGAAGCTGAACTCTTGCAAATTGCTGGCTGAGGTTAATTTGAGAGGAAAGGGAGAAATATCACAGCCCACTTCCCAGTAACATGCATCAGCATTTGGGCATCCCTCTATGGCACAGCGCCTGGAGCTGCGTTCTCATTTCCACCAGGACTTGCTCTGTGGACTTCAGTGACCTGTGTAGAGCCTCACTTGCTGGGGAGCTAAGCTACTCATTCCTTCAGCTGAGTGAGGAGTAATAAATACAATGAATTTGATTATACTTGTTCCCTTCTGTAAATGGAGGAAAAGGACAGGGCACTACTTTGAATTGTTCTGGGGTGAGGGTTTTATAGACTTTTATGGCACCCATTGTTCTGCCCTTCCGAGTAGCCTTGGTTAACTGTGTCCTGAAGGAAACAGGGTAACAGACTCTCCTGGATTGCCCCGAGGGGATCTGTAGGGATTTGTTCACTGACACTGTAACCCCAGGAGTCAGAGTTACCTATGCCTTGCAGAAGACCCTGTATTCCTTCCGCTTTTTTCTAGGAGAACACCCTCTATCAAAGTATTCTGCAAATTAAACTTGATTACAGTTTACTTGGGTTTTATATCCTCTTGTAACTGCTTTACAGTAACTTTTGATTTAGGTAGGCTTTAAAGATATTCTGTTTTAATTTAGACTTGTGGTGTGACTTAAGCCTAAGCATCTAGGTCATTATATCTATTTAATGTGATGTTTGATCTGTTGTTAGCAGCAAACCGAAATTTTCTTAGGAGTTATTTTTCTGGCCATGGATCACCATCACTTCCTGTGCTTGTGACATTCGGGATGTACTTGAAAAATTAACTCAAGACCTCTATGTTAAGCACAGAACTTTTCTTTCCATAGGAAAGGTTGTTTTGCCCTGGATTGAGGCCCTAGAGATTTCATTTCTGTTCTGACTTCCAAATGAATTGGAAGCTTACGTGAGTCATTTAGTTACTTTGCTTTTTTTATCTGCAAAAGGATGAGTAACATATCTTTGTTGGCTTTGTTTCTTTCGATTGTAGGACCTTTGAGACAATGACCTTTACTATCTGCACATCACCAAACACAGTGATAGTCTAATCTCACGTAGAGCTTCTAATTGCAGCCATAATTTAAGCAATAACAGTTCCAGCGTTGTACTCGTAGCACAGGAATTGGTTGCCCTCAGAAGGAAGACATTTTAAAAGCCCAGATTAAAAACCTAATCTTTTTGCATGGCTGGGAAAGATGAGAGTTCTGACCAAGCCTTATGAATATTAAATTTTGTATAAAAGATGTTTCTTTGCACAGGTAATGTAATATGATGAGTCTAGAATATCATTCTGTAATGGGAAAGTCATTAACCCATGTACTAGTGAAAAGTCAGAATGTCTTTTCCTTATGGTCAGTCAAAATACTGATGTTTTAAACTAGGATCCCTGGCTGTGAAACTCTGCCCAGCTGTCTACTTTCCTACTCTTCCATTTTAAGTTAGGAAAATACCTGACAACTTCCCATTCTAAGACCTTTAATCCATTTAAGATTTTAAGAACACCCATAGATTTTGTTTTTAAAGGACAACAGATCTGGTTTTAAAGTTAATTTAGCATAATATAGTTGAAGCATCATAATAAGTATTATTTCTAGTGAAGTGGAGGAAGTGAAAGAGTGCTCAATTACTACTCACTGATTCACTGTTTACTGATTTCCTCTTCACTGATTCACTGTTTACTGAATCAGTAAGAAGCTAATCAGCAAGTTCACATTAGATAATATCCACATGCAGAGAAAACAGGTTGAAATCTGGGAAGATTTCAGCTCATTATTTGAAGAATAAGACCCAGACGTTGTTTTATCTTATTCTTCAAATAAGTTGTTTGACTTAAAGGTTCCCTAGACTCCTCGAGCTCTTTCTGCACAGGTACAGAATCAATTTCTGCTGAGATGCTCAGGGCCCATATCCAGAGTCCAAAAACTGGGTAATTCCCACAAAGTTCCCAGAAAGCTTTGGTTCAGAAGGGGTTCATTTCTGAAATACAGAGGTGCCATCTTATTTTTGCTTCCTTGCTTTTAAGTAGCAGTAGTGATACCTAACACGTCATCTAGGACTAGGAAGAAGTGAATGGATGGTTCCAAGTGAAAGCATAAGTAATTCCCATAATAACAGTAATAATTTGATAGTACTTGCCTGTATGTCCATTATTTTCTATATTCCATTTTGAAGACCCCTTCACATCATATCCTTCAAAATTCAGTGGCTTAAGGCTTTTGTCATAAACAACATTTTTGGTGACAATGTTGATAGGTGACTGTTTGCTTCCTTTGCAGGTGGCATCGATTCGATGCCAGTCTCGAGGTTCTGTTTAAGGATGAAGAAAGTAAATTTATTCTGGAGCCTGAAAATCTTTGATAGAGACCACCCAAAAGTCAGTATATTTTTGCTTGGGAACTTGGAGACAGCTTTGAAGAAAAGGTCTTTGGATGTTGGAATTTAACACAAGAACTTTCTTGTAGCTTCAAAAGTATTAACATAGGTCAAGAACTTTCTGTTAAACTTAATAGGGAAATATGTACATGTAAATGCCTGTAAAATAGAAAGTGTGCTACCACTAAATTTGGCTGAGCTATAGAAACTATAGGAACTTGGAAGCTATTAACAAACAAACAAAAAACCACAAAAGAAGTGGTGGGTGTTGGTGAAACGTTGCTCCCAGCACAGCTGGTTCCAGGGAGGGCTGGGCAGGGCACAGGGACGAGCAGTGGAGCTGGCAGCCCGGGGGGATGCTGCTGGTGAAGCAGGAGGTGCAGCTGTAGGTAGAACATGAGGACTTTTCATAAGTGTCTTTAAGAATTTCAGTAGCTGTCCATACCCACTGCTGGGCTGATTACCTCTGGAGCACGTTTAGAGTTATCTTCCTATTTGTAACATCAGCTTTGGTTGAAACAAAATGGGGAGTTTGAACACTGATATCTTCAAAATACCTTTCTTTAGGTGTTCTATTTAGCACTTGTGTTTCCACAGAACACGATGATGCAGCATTAAATGCTGAGTTTTTACATTATTTCTATAAAGAAGCCCTTTGCAAACCAGAATCCAAACAGTAATGTGATGGGGAAAAGAAATGATTTGGCAGTACCTTCACAGTGTGGCTGTTTCTTCTTCTGAGACTGGTAGCACCAGGGGCTGCCATCTAGGGGGACAAAAAATCAGCTGTTGAAAATGAGGTGAATGGAAAGCTGTACAAACTGGGGACTGGAGTTGCAGCCTGTGATCCTCAGAGCGTGGTGACTGGCCACAGTTTTGGCAACTGCTTTTTGTTTTTTGGTCTACCCAATTTTATTACAGTGAAATGTTTCATTTCTTAAATATACAAAGGACAGTGGTTGGTAAGAGGTGAGTGCTTTGGCTGTAAAAAAAATCCTTAAATACCAAAGATTTTTTAGCAGCATGGAGCACGGGTCCAGCAAGTCTAGCTGGGTTGTAATATCAAATAATTCAGATGACAGCATAAAAATCCTGCAGTAGGCAGCTCTGCCCTCTCTCTAGATCTCTTCCTGGTCTTGAATGAACCTGTTCACACCTGTTAATATCCCCTCCACAAACTGAACTAGCAGGAAATATTTGAACTCTGCATGGGCTGCAGCTTGAAATAATTTGGTTTTGAAACTTTGCCTCTAGCAACTTCTTGAGGCAAAAGTTCCATCTCTGAACATGTCTAATGTTAAAATAAATTTCCTTGTATCAGTTCTGTACTTGCCACCCTTTCATATCCTTGTAAATTCACTTATGCAAGATAACTTATCTCCCTCTGTTCCAGGAACTAGTTTAAAGACTCCTTGGTGCAATAAGGAATTCATAGAAATGAAAGATCTCATTTCCCAAAAGACATGAAGAATCTTTATTCTAACTTAGCTGTGATCCTACACAGAGGGTTGAAAAACTTTTCAGTAGAACATCTTAATCTCATTTTTTCATTGTCAGAAGAAATAAGACATTCAGAGGAGGAGAGCTGATGTAGCTGAAGTGTGTGTCAAGTTGCTCTTTTATTGCAGCAAGATTTGATGGCTGTTTATGATGGTTATAAAGCTTAAATGGACTTTAACAGGAATAACTGCTTAACTATCCTATCTGGCTCTTTAACTTTGATCAATAACAATTCAAAACCTCTTATAATTGTGATTAATACTATAGTTTCTGTTTGCCTATGATTAGTAAATTATAGGCATTTTAATAATGACTAATGATTTTAATAATATCTCATCAATTTTTTAGAGATTATTGTGGAGGAGTCTTGTCATTACACCGCTAATTACCATAATTTGGGATCTTTTGTAACACATCTACTAGAAGGCTCAGGACTGCTTTTAACACTTCATCTTCATATCAGCATAGCAATACCACCCATCCACTAAGGATTTGGAAGTTATAAATAGAACCTTGATATAGAATGTGGCTGCCTATAACAGCAAAGGGACACTTGGGTGAGCTTGTGGCAATATAATCTTGAAAAAATGATACTGTTTTAGTTAATCTCTCACAAAAATTAAGTTTATGCTGAAAATTATAAACAATATTGGCTCACTTTCTGGTTTAACAGATGTTTAGTAATGCTGAGAAGAAAAGTAAAGGACATTGTGACATTTGTGTTGTATGAACTGTAGTGATTTCTACAGTGTTATTCCATTGATGTTTTGTAGTTATAAAAAAAATTGGTTTTGACACAGGTTGATTATTTTGACACACTTCCAAACATTCACAGACCTTATCTTCAGGACCTGCCCTTTCTAAAGTCCACGGGTGCAGTTTTCAGGTGTGTGTACAGGAGGCAGTGGCCAGACCTCCAGGGGTGTGAGCCATTTCTCATCTCCAGTGGGGAACAGCAGAGCCAGAACTTCCAAGCACAGCGTGTCACCAAGTGCCTCTGTCCATATTTTGATCAATAAGCACCGAGGACATCCTGGGTGAGCCATCCCCAGCACATGTGGCTGCTTCTCTGAGGTGCTGCCAGTCCTATGAGGGAATGACTGCACACGTATTTTTGGCAGCTGCTCCAGCCCAGGGTCAGTATGTGCTTAGGCAGCTGCTGCAGCAGCACCCTGTGCTGGGGAGTGGGCTTTCTTTGCAAGCTCCACGTCCACAAACCTACAGGAGAAAAATCATTGCACTGCAGGGGTAAGCTGCCCAGAGCTGGTTAGAGGTGGCACCACCTGCACAGCGTGAGGGGTTTGGTCTCAGACTCCTTGGGATGGGAGTCAAACCAGAGAAGAAAGCTGTCAGATAAGAGACCAAGGTCAGTTGAGGTATTCTGGACTGTTTACTGTAAACCCTTGGAACAAGGTCTACTGTTCTGGGTTTGTGTGGTGCCCTGCACAATGGGAGTGTGGGCATGACTTGGACATCAAGGCATGACTGTAATGCAGGTCCAGCTTTGCAGTCAGTGTGAGTCACAATTCTGAGTAAGGGCAGCGAGTTCATTGTTCACTCCGTGCAAGGTTGTGGAGCTCATAGATCATGACCATAGGGCCACAGAAATCAAAGACACTGAAACTCTTTCAGCCTGCCCATCAAGGTAATGAGGAGAACAAGTTTTAACAATTAAAAATAAAGAAACCAAACATCTGGGCCTCAGGTGGCTCCTGCTGCCCTCCATCCAGCACTCAGGAGCATTCTCCCCTTCTTCTGTCGAATACAATGCACACCAAATAACTGGCATCTCACTTCTGCAAGCTTTCTGCAGTATTCCTAGTGTCTACAAACTAACAAAGAATTAGTGTTTTTCTAGCAAGTAGTTATCAGAGTTGTGGTTTAGAAAGCTGGATGGTATCAGTGAAGTAGAACAGGATATAAACTCAGCAGTTCATAAGAAAAAGGTCCTTAAAGCTGTTAAACCTTAAACAATGAGCTAATTAAACATTGTGGAATGCCTGAGTAAGTGAGCAAACAAAGAATTAATGGCTATTGTGAATTAGACTTTTTTATTTTTTGTGGTGGTGGTAATGTAACATTAGAGAACAGGATCTTTTGTGTAAACACTGCTCAGGAGGAACCAAACTGCCATACTGTGTGTCAATTAGAAGGAAAATTTACATTTGGATGGTACTTGAGTCAGGTGTGATTCCTCCCTGTGTTGCAGGGACCTTGCATTTACAATGGTCCTTTTCCCACTGGGCTTTATGTCTTTATTTCTGAAGCAAGAAGGAAAGATACTTGTCACATCCAGTCAGTTGTCTGTGGTCTTAGGCACGATTGTGCCCTGAGGTATGTTGTCTAGTCTAGTTTTAATTGTCTGAGCGGCTCCTGCCACTTCCCTTAGGAGACTGTTCCACAGTCTATTAGCCTTCACTGTCAGGAAATGTTTCCTGTTTTATAGCTTACATTTTCCACTTGCTTATCTGCATCCCATCACTCCTAGAAATATCACTGAACCACCCTAAACAATTCTTTTCCCTCCCTGGTGTTTACATTCAAATAGTTGCTTCATAATCTGTAATTCCTGTTCTTGCTTCATCCATCCTTTGTTCCACCTCTTGACAACGTGCCCTTCACCTTTCCACCATTTCCACTCTGAAGTCTCTCATCTCTTTCTCTGAAGCCCCTTTCTCCCAGGGACCCCATCAGATCCCCTCCTGCAGCCCACTCTTTCATCCCCTTCTCTTTCCTGAAGTTTGTTTTGTTGCCTGGAAAAGTGCAGCAGGAAGTTGGGGTTCGAGGGTTTGGTGGGTTTGGTTTGGTTTTGAAGGTGCTGAACCCATTGCTGTGGCATGAGCTGCCCTGGAGGTGTTCACAGCTTCACACCTGGCTGGTGCACCTCAGCCAAGCCATGGGCATCCACACCTCACTCAGGATAGATACAAGCCCAGATTTCTAAAAGTCCTTTGCCTGTTTGGCATTAGAGACCTTTGCATTGTTGTCACCATCTGAAGTGATATAATTCAGTATATAATTCAGAATATAATTCTACGTTCTCAGCATAGGCACACACCTGCCCTTACCATTGCTGCATTATCAACCATATCTGGCACTTACCTCGTGTTGTGGGTTCTAAATCTAAGTCATGATGCACCACACCATAGGTGGCACCAGGACTTGACTGGGGTTTGGTTTCGAGTAGGACTGGACTGGGCTGAAGGCCTCCTCTTCCTCCACAAAGTTCAAGACAGTTAAATTTAGGGAGTCTCTCCTGGCAAGTAGAGCAGTCCTACTTATCTCTGTTTCTTCCTTGTCAAATTTACAACTGGTTTCCTGACCGAAGCTGTTTCTTGGCACCAGGCTAGCTGGAAAACAATACAATTACGTATTGTTTTCATTTTATTGTAAATGTTTTCAATTGTTTTAGCTATCAAGCCTAGCTTGGAAACCTGAGGCAAAAAATTCCTTCAGTTGAGCACTCCCTCTTCTGTCCACTGGCGCAGCTGGAGGGAGGACAGTGCTGCTGGCTGGCAGCCAGAGAGTGAGCAGTTTGCCAGCGTGCTATTGTGTGATCTAGGAAGAGACCCTTAAGCTCTTTGGATCGTGGTCAGATTGCCTGAATTCCATAAAAGTTCCTAAATCTTTTTTGTCCTACTTGGACCTGCTGAGCTGCTGCCTGGCTCCACATCTCCTCCGACCCGGTGCCATGAGACAGGTGGCATTCAGCCTGGCTGAAAACTGCTCCTTTCATTTGTCCATCCCCACAAAGGAGTTCCTAAAATGGAGTTTGTCCTTCTGGATAAAGTAGTTGGAAATGTATTAATTTTATATGTTGACAGTTAGCTATTTTTATTAAGTACATTTAATCTCTTGATGTGCGAATGGCCTCTCAGCCTGAAGTACTGAGACAGAAAGAATATCCTCTGTCACCCTGCAGTTAAAATCTCCTCTCTCTTTCACTGCCTGGCTCCCTTGTCCCTTCAGATGTGGTGTCACCCTCTTTCAGGCATGTCCTCGCTGACCACGGGTGGTTTTCTGGGACACATATCTGAGGGTGCCCCCACCACACTGCTGCTCTCCAGAGAGCCCAGGCAACCCTGACTGGCACAGTTCTCACCACTGCTCTAGCATCTGCTGGTTTCAAACCCACCTCTGAAATCTGTGGTGACCCCCAGGCTGAGTTGAGCCTGGCTTTTCCTAGAAAAACGAAAAAAATCCACTTCTGCATGCTGTGTATTTTTAGCTTTGGGTTTTGTTGGGCTCTCTCTATTTTTAGCTTGCTTTGTGAAACTTATTATCTTTAGCACAAAAGACAAAGCAACTTGAAAGCAAGTGGAATCTAAGTCTGTCTTTCTAATTAATGAGATTGCTGAAGGCAAACTGAGCATGTATACATAAGTCTATTTATATATTCTTAAGTATTACACATCCTCAGGAAGTCCTGATCAACTACTTTGACAGGCAAAATCAGTTCCAAATGTTTGCTTCCAGATTTGTGTTTCTCTAAACAGGTAGAAGTAAATGTTTGTGATCATTCATCTCTCTTCTATTCATTTTTACCTGGAAATTTTATTTTTCAGAATGCTTTACCTCTGTATGTGTGTACATTCCCAGACATGATGGGGAGCTAGCCTTGAAAATGAGCTTTATTGTAGTAGTGAAGCATTACAAGTAACCACATCTGACTTGAGCAGTGTTTATAATTTACACGTGTATACATAAATCACGTGGGGTCTTTGTAACACCTATAAACTAAAGGAAAAATTCAAAGAGACTGAAAGATTCCAGACACTCCAGACATTCTATAAACACTTGCAAACTACTTAGTGCCAGAGAGTGAGGAAAACGTTTCTAGCTGTGACCTTTGATACTGTTGTAGCCTCTGTCATACATATGTGTGCTCATAAATTTGCCATATCAAAGAAGGAAGCTGGCCTTTCACAAAAAAACGAGTATCAGGGGCCAAGGTGATTTGCTTCTGTGGAGTGTTTCCTTTTGCTTTGTTTAGAGCAGAGGCAGTGTCAAATAAAATTCAGAAATCCTCTTTTTAATATTTTAAAACTCTAATTCAAACAAATTACTTTGCCCTTACTTTGTTAAACGAAAAATTCACTTTTCAGACAAATTACTTTGCCCAAAATTACTCTGCCCTTTTGTAGTGTTTTGTGCTGGGTTTGTGATGACTGGTTCTGCACGAGCTCAGCTAAACTGGGAGTTAATACAAATTGATGACAGTGTTGTGTGCTCATGCCAGTCAGGCTGAGCCTTAAATGGAGCATTAATAATGTGATTGGGTCCACTGTGTACGTGGAAAATCACCCACTCACTGCCTGTCACCAGAAACGGGCTGCAGACTAGTGACCAGTGATTTTATACCTGGGAGCTGTGATGCCCTTGGGTGCATCAGCCTAACCAAAAATCTGCCAGCTCCAGAGCCTCGATGCCCACGGAGGCAGCACGTAGGTGTGCAGAGCAGAGCAGGGGGCAGCCCAGCAGGGCCCCCTCCCCTGGAGCTCAGCCAGCACCAGGGCTGTGAGCACTGCCTCAGCAGCAGCTCTGCAGAAGCCGTGGGGTGAGGGGCAGCTGGGGAGACGTATGGGATGGACACAGCAGAGCTGATCCTATAGCACTTAGAGGGGTGATTCCTGCAGAGGAATCCAGGATCTGCAGAGGAATGGAGATCCCAGCAAGGCGTGTCTGCACAGTTCATGCTCCCGTATAACCTCACTCAGACTAACGTGGGGGAATTAAAACATTCCTGGGCTGACACATTTACCCACTTATGCCATGCAGCTGAATCTGCACGTCACACCTGACAGGCTATAGAAGTGTCAGAAGTTAAAAATATTTCCAAGTTTATTCCATGTATGACTCTAATGCTGCCTTCCAGGAGTCTTCCAGTGATACAAAATGTTCCTTTGCCTGCTGGGCTTGGTTCTCTGCCCCCAGAACGAAACAGGCTGTTAGAGCTAACTGAAGAGCTGCCCCCTGACCTCTCTGTCTCATTTGCTGCTCTTCCACAAGCACTTTTCTGTCTTTTGCTGGATTTTAGAGTCAGAGAGCGAGAATGAAATTGTTACAATGCTTTGTGCCTCTGTCATGAACTGTGGAAGGCACTAAGTGTGCTCTGAGATGACAGGATTTGTACCCTTAGCTACCCTGGTCAAGCAGTCTGGGTCCATTCTTCCCTCAGCCACAAACCCCCTCCGACTGTCAGCCAAAGATGACAGTGACTAAAGCTCTGTTCACCCCTCCAGATCCGTGGGTGTCTCCTGCTCTCCCTGCACACTCAGCAGCCTGACAGGAGGGAGCTCTTGTTCCTCCTTGCACACAGTGGCTCTGACACTGCTGGCGTGCACGACACACAGGGGTGCTGGTAGGCAGAGCCAGATAAACCTCTGCAGCTCCTTTGGATGGTTACAAGGAGGGAAGAGAAGGAAGCCCTGAGTGATGTACCCCCCACAGAGATCATAACTTGAGATCAAAAGTCTGTTTGCACTGAGATTGTGAAGGTAACTACTGTGAGATAACGTCAGTGGTGGCTCTTCAGCTGTATTTAATCCTGTGTTGGATTAGGTGGGAGAAGAGAGGGAAATTCAGACAACCCACACTGCCTCAAGCACCTATGGCTTATTGCCTTCTGTGTGTGTCCTAGGTCTTGTGTTGCAGTTCTTAATTAAACAACTGAAAATGCAACTTTTCATCTCACAATGTATCCAGGGGCACCCACATCCGAATTTTGTCAAGCCTAAAATAGAACTGATATAAGACTGTAAGTGTGTGTGCAGTCTATGTCATAAGAACTGGAAATGGAAGAAGTAAGAGCATCTTTTTTTATGCTGCTTATAGTCACATCAGGTATAGTGAGGATTTTAATGGCCCTGAGGAATCAGCAGGCTGAGCATTAATGCTGACAGTGTCAGTGACAGCGTGGTTATGTAAATTTGATGCTTGCAAAAGTTAAAGGTATGTAATAGAAGTAGAGAGAAATTAGAAGAATTGTGTCCTATCATGCATCAGACTTCTGGAGCATGGACTGTGGGAGAATGTCTTCTGTGGCTGAGTCTTGGTCTGTGATAAAGGAAAAGGTTAAAATCTGCTGGGGTTCATTCTATTCCTCTTAATGAAAAACAGTTTTCAGTAACACTTGGAGCTTGCTTGCAAAGGTTCTGGGTGAACTTATGTTACTCTCCTCTGAGCTTGTCATTCTCTGAGTGGCACTAGACTGATGCTGGACAGAGATTCCAGCTAGATGGTTTCTCTTCCTGGTGCTGGTTGATCTCTGGGCAGCTGGCTGCAGGAGCGTGCCTCAGTTTCCCTTTTGTAGAATGCAGTTAATGAAGTTTGCTTCTTTATAAAGCCCTGTGCATTATTAGCAATCATTTTACAATGTGCTGTGATATTAAGACAAGGCTGAAAGCAATTGGAAAGATTAGCAATCAGTCATGTTGACTCTTAGAGTGGGGTGAATTATGAGGCTGCCCTGATTAGAAATACAGCCCTGGTGGAGTTGTTAAATGAGCTGATTAGTGGACAGCACTCAGGCTAGTTCTGAAAAGCAGTAAGGTTGAAATGAAATGCTTTTTTTTTTAAAAAAAAAAAAAAACAACAAAAACATTCCAAGTATAATAAAAAATAATCTAGGCTGACTCTCAAAGGCTGAGGTTACTTGAAATGTTTAGCCTTTAACTTAGTGTAATGTATCCTGTGAAGCTTCTACCTCAGGAAAAGCTTTGGAAAAGAAAGTGGGGGAGAGAGCAGTTTTTTTGTGTGTTAATGACTGTGTAGTTTGCCTCTACACTCAGGGAATAAAGTGGAAATAATCATCACAGGGAAAAAAACAACAAAAAATCTCACGTGCATTTCCTATCTTACTTTCATCTGCTAAAGCACTAATTATTACTGCTAATCTGTTAAAGCCCATAAAGGTTTTCTAAGCAGTCTTTCAAGAACTTGTAATAAATCCCTTAATAGGTCAATAAATTTAGCGAAGTGTTAATCAGACAGGGATCAATATTGAGCAAACACTAATTGCAGACTTGGGAAGAGCAAAGGTTGTTTTTCTGTTACCTGTGCCACGTGTGGGAAACCTCTGGGGAGAGAGCACCTAAAAACACAGACTAAGGAAGAAGGAACGTCTCCCAGCTGCCAGGTAAGAACCTGGAGAGAGCAAGTGACCGAGTCACAGCTCTGGAGCACTCATGAAGAGCAGAGCAATGAGCTGTGGGAACCCCCCAGTGCTCTGGCTCTGCTCCTTACAGCACTCTCTGGGCACCCCAGACCTCTGTAACTTTAAGTCTGGCAACTGAGTCTTGATCTGCTTTAAAACCATGTCCCTTTAACAGGCTCTTGGTGCAGTGCTTCCCTCTGATACCTCTGATAATATTGTATCTCTCTCTCTTTTTTTTCCTTAATGCAGTCTAGTCTGTTTTAGAGCAAACAATAGACCCTTCATTACTATTAAGAACTGCAGTGTTTACCTTTAATTTTGAGGCTCTGTGCTGATATTTGCATAGGGGAGGTGATTTGTTCAATGCTATACCCTTGCTGAGCTAATAGAAGCATAAAAATACTTTTTGCATTTTTCAAAACTAATTATAGATGGTTATTTAATCTGGCCAATGTAAGTGCAGAGTGTACTTATGGACATAGTGCACAGAGTGCAAAAATAGATGGGTCTGCTGGGCTACTGCAGCAAAGACATATCGTTCCTTTTCTCTCAGTAGGCAACCCTAAGAATTTCATCTTATATCATAAATGGCAAAGCAATATGAGTAGAAAACCAGAACAAGCTATTTGAAGTTTTTAGAAGTTTACAGCTCAAGAAATCCTGGTTTGATTTTTAAAATTTACATATATAATTAACTACAGAGATCGAGTCAAACCTCATTGATTTTTCTTGGAGGAGGAAGGCAACTAGAATCTCTAAGGGTAAAAAAAAAAACCAACCCCACCACTCATTCATTCATGAGAAAAATCCATACTTATTTTACCACAAATAATAAAAGGCAGAGAAATAAATACAATATTCTTTGTCACAGAGGAATTAGAGAGTCTGTACTGTACGTACTGATACGCAGAAACAAATCACAAATAAGAGTAACCTTGGTACATGAGGTTAGAAAGAGCAGGCAAGGACTTACCTACTGTCTCTGTCTTGAGAATGTGCAGAGAGAACAGAACAAGGAAGAGCAATTCCATTATCTATCTTAAATAGGCTCAGTGTCGAAACCAGAATTGATTAGACTCCTTAGTATGTGATCATATTTCTGCTCTCAGTTTTATACTGGAGTAAGGAGTCCTGGACAGACCTGAAAGCCATAGCCAGGAAGGTGAACTCCTCCCCTTTGTAATTTCTCCAGATTTATCCCACTCCTGATTTGCCTAGATTTATTCATTTCTCCAAAAGGAATGAGGCTTTCAAGCACTAACAAGTAGCCTGTAGTGAATAATTGACACTTTGCAACCTACACACATTTAGTAACCTATTACTAAAATGCTACATTTTTATTCACTGGTAGGTTTTTTTTTCCCTGACAGCCACATGGCATTCAATTAATGTGTTAACGTTTGTGTTTGGTTCAGAACCCCCCCGGTGAAACAGCAAACCCCCAACTCCCTCACCTCCCCCCATCCCCACCCTGCAGCCTTCCAAAAAGCTGCTCAGGACTGGAGATTTGGGAGCCTGGACTCGTGTGTAGTAGCAGGAGATGTTTGTTAGGTGGCACACCAACACCTTACTGCCAGCAGCTTCTGCACTTAGTGGAGTGACTGAGGACACACCTTATGTTTGGTTGTTTGCTTGTTTTTTTGGGGGATTGTCCTTTTTTTTAAAATAATAAAGTTTCCTAACTTTCCTGCTTCTGGTAGTGCAGTGCAATATATGCAGCTTGGGGTTTGTTTTTTTTGCTTTCTTTCTTTTCTTGTGTCCTTTGCTTTCCTATCTGAATGCTTTTAATTGCTTGTGTCTGATTCAGTGGCAATTCAGGCTTCAGGTTCAACAAACAAAGGTGGGTCCAGCAAGGTGGCACTGCTACGTTTTGCTCTATAGTCTATCACAGAGCTACTTCATCTCTATTTTCGTATTTCTTCTCTCATTTTCAAATTCCCATCTTTTAATTTGGTGTTAGATTTTGATATAGCTGAGGAAAGCAGAAGAGGGAGTGCAGCTGCTTCTTCCCTGGTCCCCAGGTGTCTCCCTGTCCATGGGGATGCAACCCACGTGCTGGGTTGGGTGCAAGAAGAGGCAGATGCTTGGCCTGGTGCTCCTCCATGAAGGGGTGGCCAGAGTGCAGCAGCATGATGCTGGCTGTGCTGAGCAAGCCTAGTCACTCAGCCAGGGCTGAATTTAACAAGGCAGCCAAAAAAAGTGCTCCTTGCCTTTACCCAGAGCTGCGGGCTGCCAGGTGAGGGGTTCGGCCGCTCTGCTGCTGGCAGGAGGGTGGCACAGGAGCAGGACCTGTAACACCCACGGGAAACCTGACAGCTGACTTATGAGCAGGTCTTTTATTCATAAAAAGGATGGCTATAAATAACATCCCAACAATGAGGATTTGCTGGGTAGTGTTTTTCCATCCTGGATGAGGTAGATTAAAGAACAGACGATGATTTGCCTAGCACATGGTGCTGAGATAAACAGTTACTGCAGTGACAAGAACAATAAGGGAATTTGTGGCATTTTTTAGCTTCCTAGTCGGGCAGTCTCCGTGGAGCTATCTGAGCAAGGTGTATGCTGAGCACGTAGGGAGAAACGGGGCCGTGGCCGTGTTAGGTGCTGTCAGCCTTCAAGGGCAGCCAGAAGACATTCTACTCTTGGGCTTTTCTCTTTTTCTTTTCTGGGGATGGTCTTCAGAGGGGGAGCTGAAATAAAGCTGTTTGATGAATTTTTTTTCACTTTATTTGTGCTTAGTTCTCTGCAAGCCTAGAGCCTGCTAGAAACCTTCTGTTTAGGACTGAAAAATCAGAGGGTAAGAAATGTTGATCTTGAAATACAAGATTCTTGGGTTTGGTTTATTTTTTTTCTTTTTCTTTTGTAAACCTTCCAGCCTGTCATTACTAAAGTGGTAATAAATTGCACTGCAGTCCTGTTAACTAAGCCTTTATTTGTACTAGAAAGTGAAGGTAAACTCAGTGAAGGACATCACCTTTCCTTATAAAGTCTGTAGTCGAAATGAGCAGGGCAGACACTGTGTGATTGCCAGGGTTTTTCCTAAATAAACTTACCTGGTGGGTGTTTTCTTATCAGTTCTTGAAGGCTTCTTTGCACCTAGGACTACTTCTGCAAGGACTTGCACTATGGATGGTTTTTACATAAGGGCCTTTGGACATTGAACCTAAATTCATATGAGGATCTTGATCAGGTCTTGATCAGAGAAGATAAGAGACATCAGTTAGAAGATAAGTTCTGCAGGGAGTCCACATCACTGCACTCAAGGCTAGTGGTTTTTTATGGCATAACAACTGCAGCTGTCCATAGCTACAGGGCAGGTAAGAACAGGAGGGACTATCAAAACCACTGAAAACAGCATTTATTTTGTGGGCTTGAGAGCCACAGCAGTGAAGATCTAGGAGGTGTTGCCCCCAGCCTGGTCTCTGAAATGCGTGAGCTCTGACATTGTCCTGCTGCTACCCAAAGGGCTCCACGGGACATTCGGAGGGACTGACGTGACAGCTAATGGACCTTGCATGTCTCTGAGCCAAATGATCCTACCATGTGCTGACAGAGGAAGTCCAGAGACGTTCCCAACCTTCCAGCTGAAAGCTGCAGACCCGCCGTGTCCCAGCGGGGCAGGCAGAAGGGGATGGGAGCAGCCTGGGGGGGGGATGGGGGGGGCGTGCGGGAGGGGAGCAGCCTGGGGGTGGGAGCAGCCTGGGGATGGGATGGGAGCAGCCTGGGGGTGGCTCCGGGGCACAAATCCATGAGCCCCAGCCAAAGCCACAGTGGGGGCACAGCTCTCTGTGCTGGGGGGCTGAGTGGTTGCTCTTAGGAGGAAGATCTTAAGGCTTCTGAGGGTGACACTGACTTGAGTCCAAGTCCTGTTTGCAGATGAGCTGACCTGGGGGGGAACTGTCCCTTCAGTGAGAGAGGGGACTTAAAACACAGATGAATTGACTTCCAGGGAACTTAAAACACAGACGAATTTCATGATTACTGACTGAGTGATTGGGAAGCCTCCAGAGCGAGAGAACACCCTAAGGGAATTTTCTTCATTAGTGTTCCCTACCACTGAACAGGAAATCTGGACTTTCATAGCTGTTGGTAAATCAGAACCAGTAAATCTCCATCTTTCACGGGAAAATGTGGGCTGGCTGTGATTCCCCCTGAGTCTGCTCTCTTGGGAACCTTGTTCTGATACAAGGTCATTTCCATGGAATAGTCAGAAGCTTTTGCAACGGCTCTTTCTTTGGCCTTCTGCTCTGGTGCATTAACTGCTTACTATCTATTTTAGGCTGTTACCCAAGGACCAGACCCTGCATTATGTGATGTCAGCATCAGTCAAACTGGACTCCTCTCCTTTTCCTGGTACTTACGTAAAGCACTGCTCTTTGGGAACAGTCTTCATCTGGAGAGTGATGAAACACCAGCAGTGTGCTACTCAACATCTCCTAGCATTATGAAGACGTATTCTGAAGGATGTGTGCCCCCGAGCTCTATATTTAGCTCTGTGTGTTTACAGCCTGGTTTTGAAGGACACACATTTCTGATCATTGCTTTTTGTAACAGGAGTTCTTGCTGTGCCTCTGTCGTTGTTCAGCTCAGAAGGAGGATGCCCTTTATGTGGACTGTTCCATGCCTGAAGGGATAAGATGCATCCTGGCTTCTTCACATAGAACATTTACCAGCCAACCTTGGTTTCAGGTGTTTATCAGTATTTGACTCCCTTTAGCCAGCATAATACAAGTTCCTCAAAGGTGAAAATAACAGTTCTGGCATCTCAGAGAAGTGTCCAGGCCCTGCACAGGCAGGGAGAGGACCTGGTTTGTGGGAGCATTCTTGCAAGAACCTGTCCTTGCAATTATTTTGTGGCTTGTAGCTAACATAGTGTGAAACAACAGTCAGAGACATTCGAGCCTGATGATTGGCTTTGCTTTATGTTCCTTGTGAGGGCCATGAAAGCATTGCTGGGACATCAGATAACTCCAAACCTGCCAGGCAAAAATTCCTCAAAGAGAGTGGGTGGAGGAGGAGCAGAGAGCTCTCTGTTTTGAAAACATCTCAGAAAAATCTTGGAAGGAGATCATACATCCCATTTGTGTCTTCCTCTCCAAAGAGGAAGACTTTAATCTGCATAAATTAAAACATAAATTGGACAAATAGGCTCCTTATTTGTATTACTCCCTTTCCTGAATGTTCCTTATTTGCAGGCCTCGTGATGCCCACTGAAAGAGAGAGCAGACAGATATTCTTGTCTCAAGGCTTTGCAGAGGGCCGTGGCAAGCAGGAATTCATCTTCCTCCATCCCTAGCCAGGCTGCACGTCCCTTGCTGCTTTTTGGCTCAGGGTGTGTGTTGTCCACAGCTTGGTAAAGTGTACAGTTGGAGTGCAGGGGCAATGGAGGGACAAGTTGAACCATTGCATTTCACAACAAATGAGGGCTGGGGTTTCTAGAATGGAAGCTGGAACTGGACCTGAGCTCAGGGAGAATATGACAGGAAAGAAACTGGAACAGAAAATCCCTTATCCTTTCAGTGCCTTGTTTTTCTGTTGTGTGTAGTGTATGAAAATGAGTTTGAAAGTAACACCAAATGACCTGTAGTTTAATTGTGCTATGGAGTTCCTATTTTCATTCCATGGATACAGCTTCCTCTCCTGCAGCTCCAGGCATAACTCCAGTTTCTCAGTGGATTGCCAGCACAGAGCACGTAGAGAACTGCTGCTGCATCCTGCTAAGGTAAAAGTGTGTAGTGTCCAAGGGTTACTGCACCGAATTAAGACTTCCAGCTCCTGAACTTCATTCCCTGTTTTGAAATCACCTTTGGCAAGTCACAGCAGGGGTCTGTTATTCTGAGAGCTTCTGAGCACTTGGGATTCCAGCTGAAGCCTGAGTGCTGCAGGTTCTGGGCAAGGTTAGATATTCCACAACAGCCCCTTGAAATGAACTAAAAATTCACTAAAAATTCAGCCCGAAGCTTCTCATGTCTTTTTCTCAGTCTCTTCAATACGCTCAGTGATTATTGTCTCCTCCACAGTTGTCAGGTAGTTGTTACTGAACTTTGAGGTTCCGTAGGAAAAAACGCCCTCTCACATGAGAAATACCCAAACAACAGTGATTTGGACATTCAGATAAAGAAATAATAATAATAAATAATTATAGAACTATAAAGTGTTGTAGAAGTTGCAATCTAGATAAATATCAGTCAAAGGCTTGCCAGCAGCAAGGTGCAGCCAGTGTTTAAAGTGTTAGCCTGAGATGCAGGAGATTAGATCCAGCTCCCTCCGTGCTGGACTTCTGTGTGATCTTGAGCAAATGGTGTGTTTGCTCTTGTCCCGTTTGTAAAATGCAGATAACAGTCTTTCCTCACAGGTGTGTGGTGAGCCTCAGGACAGGAAAGATTGCAAAGTTCCCAGAATAGGGGAGAACACCCTTGAATCAAGGTTGTTACATGTAGAGATTTGGCTGAGCAGTAGCCCTCTATCTCACAGTGTTTTCCATTCAAACTACTTCTAAGCTGTTTCCTAGAGCTCAAAGTTTACTACAGAGAGTTGAAATATTAAAATCTGAGGGTTTTTTGTATATCAAAGTCCACTAAAAAAGCATTTTCCACAATAATATTGTCTCCTTTAACCTAGCAACATGATGCTAGTTTGTATGCAATTATATGAGGACAATAAGATGACAAAGCTTTTGTGAAGAGCAATTTATACTACTTGATATTATTTTTAATTACATTCTGATCTCCTGTCACTTAGTGTTTCATGCTTGAACATCAGATTTTGAAATTTCAGGAATTTTGAGTAGCATTTTCAGGAATATCTCGGGCACTTCAGAGTCCAGGTTCACGGACATACTCTTCTTTGTAACTGGAGTATTTTTAAAGATGTTTTACTTTGTGGATAAGCTGATGTTCCTCGCAGCCCTCAGCCCCTCCTCGGCTCACGGAGCCATGGAAAACACAACCAGGGGATACTTGGAGTGTGTGGGGCTTGCTCTGGTGTCCTCTGCTGCTCCTGCCTGATGCTCAGCTGGGCTGTACGTTGCCTGCTGACGTACTTGCTGTCATTAAAAGGACTTGCTGACTTGTGGTGCTGGCACTGAAAAGGTGACAGAAATAGTAGAGCCCTTGTTTAGCAGCAACCTCACACCAAAGGTGTGTTTGACAAGTCAGTGTGAGGTGGGTTCTAAGATGCACAAAGAATTGTTTATCTGTGACGCTTGGAGAAGAAGGTTTCATAGGGTATTAACTCATCAGCAGACCTGATTAAGCAATTCTCAGCTCTTGTTTCTAGATAATCATTATTTGCACTTCCTTGTGACCATCTGAAATTCCCGTTACTTATTTACATAAAGTATTTCTCATATATAATTGCAGGCGACTAACTGCACACTAACCCAAACAAACTTTCGTATGCCTCAACCTTAATAGGAATAAAAGAAGCTACAGAAGTTTCCTTTTTAAGCTCAACGTTTTAGCCCAAATTTTATACGTGGTAAATCCTGGCAGAGCTCTCACGTAGCTCACAGACTTGTGGTTCTAGAGCTGGAGTTGCTGCTGTAATGATCGGATGTTGGCACTGAACGTGGAAAGCCCATAAACTGAGCTGAGCTGCCTTGCAATATCACAGCATAAAATAGCTACTATTGCAAATGAATCCTTTTTTAGGATAACAGTAAAAGAAGAAATAGAACCAGAATGACTGTGTAAGTAACGTGGCTTTACTGGGATAGTTTTGCCAAGGGAAAGCTGCTTGGTTGCAGGTAGATGCTGGGTGGCAGCCAGAGCACACTGGAGATTTCTCCTCCTATGTGGGCATCTTGATTAATAAAATGTGGGGTGGCCCAGAGGGGACCACACTCAGCATTAGCGAACAGAAGCAGCCACTTCAGTGCAGAACAACCAGCCGTGGTGCTGTTCGTATCGCAATAGCGATGTGCTGCTCCCCTGAGCTGCTCGGCACCCCCAGCGCCCCTCACGCTGTGTTTGTTCCAGCAGTGCCCTCTGCTGTCTGCCAGCACTGGCCGTGTGGCCAAACAGCCTCCTCTCCCGTCTCAGGTAGTTTAAATCTAGTTCTCAAGAACAATTTAGCTTTAAAAACACACAGAAAGAAAAGACATAATGATATTATGTTGCCTTATGAATGCAGAAAAAAAGTTACACATTCACTTGCAATAAGCAAACAAAATACCCAGTAACAAAGGTAGGAGTGTAAGCATCTGTCATTTTCTAGCTACATTATCCTCCAATTAAGGTGACAAAAAAGGCATTTTCAGAACTGTTTAGGCAACTTAAGTCTCCAATACAATTAATCTGTTGAAGGGTTAAGCCATTCTCCTGTGAGCACTTTAGAAGTTTTGTGATGTCACTAGAGCTGATGTGAAATTAGGACTTACATCCTCACTGAATGGAGGTCCAGGTTAGTGCCACGTCAGTGATGTCCTTTGGCTTCCACCAGGCAGACACTCCCCACTCCAACATAATTTCAAAAAATATTTCCTGACTCTCCAATCCTTTACCCACCTAATTTATTTGTGAATTAAAGCTGAATTCACATCCATTCCATTTTTGAATATCCTTAAAGAATTTCAAACTCCTGATGTGATCATTTACCTTTGCAAGAACTGGCCAGATTTTACTCTTGATAAAGGCTGCTTTAAGCAGATCTTCTGCAGAGTAGTAAATATGTTTTCCAATTTTGGCTATCCTAGCAACTTGAAGGTAATTGGCTCTGCCCCGAGTTGGTAACCCAAATATTTAAAAACAGGAGTGGTTAAAGTTTAATCCACAGTCCTGATGATGATGTGGCAACAGAATCTGTGCGTCAGGGCTCATTCTTCACCTGGAGAACAGGGAGGCAGAACCCCTCCTGCAGCATGGTGTCCCTCAGAATATGGGCTGAGTAAAGCACCCCTTGCTACTGCCTGAAAGTAGGATTTTCCACCATGAACAGGTACCCAAACTGCTCTGCTAACCACACTAAAATTTGGAGTCATTATCTAGTCCTTGCATTGGGCATCCCTCAGCTGACCATCAACGTAGCATCTGTGATCTTCAACTGCACCGTCATCTTCACCAGAGTGGCGACCAAGGATCTGCACAAGCCTATCTCTATCCTCTTCTGCAATCTGGCTTTCTCTGATCTCTTCACCAGCTTTTCTGGCTTTTGGATTTCAATGCTGTTCATCACCAATCCTGACATTACAATCTTTGGATCCAAGGATATGCTTGCACCTTATGCCTTGTATACTATGTCTATTTTATCCACCATCTACAACCTGGTAAGCATTGGCATTGAACGCTACCTGGCTGTGGCTGAAAGCATGAGGACAAGATTCAGGGTTGCTAGAAACCATTCCATAGCTATAGTTATCATTAACTGGATCCTTGCTTTCTTCCTGGGCTGCCTGCCGTTGATGGGGTGGAACTGCTTGCGGACGGAGAAAAACCTCTCTGTCCTCTACAGTCCATTTTGTGTCGACTACCTCATCTTCATCACCATCCCCAACATCGTGGTGGCTTTTATCATACCTCTCTTCACCTACCTTAGAATCATTATCATCCTGAGGAAAAGAAAGCTGAGAATGAAAGCCTGTGGACAAGCCACTGGCACCTACAAATCGGCTGAAATCCAGGTGGCCAGAACCAGTATTTTCATTTGGCTCCTGGCCTTGATCTCCTACGCTCCTTTTTTCGCAGGAGTCATATTTGATGCGACCAACCATCAGTGCCCAGTCGACCTCTACCCAGGCGTCTACATCTTCCGAAACTGCACGGCCATGCTGATAACCATGAACTGTTTGGGAAACCCCATCATCTACACCCTGAAAGCCAAAACTCTGGGGGCTAAACTGAAGGCTCTGAAGTGCCTCTCCACCAACCGCGTCCGCGCCTGCACCATTGAGAGCATCTAGCTGGGGCTGCCCTTGGGCCGGGGCCGCTGCTGTGCCCCAGTGGTGGAGCCAGGGAGGGCTCTGACACGGCGCCAGGCAGCCGTGGAAGTGGGGCTGGAGCTTTGTGGCCTCTCTCAGCAGCTCTGGGTGACGGGTGACTGGGGCACAGCGTGGCAGCGGGTTGCAGCTTCCCTCAGAGAGCAGTCTGCACGTGCCTCCTTTGCCTGAGTGGAAACAGGAGAGCTGTTTTGCTCAGAGATAAAAATAACTCCAT
Source organism: Merops nubicus (assembly GCF_000691845.1). Classification (NCBI taxonomy): domain Eukaryota; kingdom Metazoa; phylum Chordata; class Aves; order Coraciiformes; family Meropidae; genus Merops; species Merops nubicus. The sequence goes on from NW_008599514.1 coordinate 118,323, forward strand.
TAGCCATGTTTACCTTGCCTTTGGAGATAGGCTTCTGTTGTGCTCACTTCGCTGCTGCAATTCACCTCCCTTTTGTATTATCTGGGTGGTTCTGAAGACAGGGAAATGGCTAGAAAATGTTCAGTAGTGTACAGGAAAATGTAATTTAACTTTCTCATTTATAGTCAGTCGTATCTTTGAGTGTTTGATGAGTCTGTTCATGGGAGCGCTCAGCACTGTTTTAGTGTTGTAATTTTCACTGCAGTATGTAGCTGGATTACATGTTTTTGTGAGACAGTTGTGGCTAGCTTGTCATATTTTCTGCTTGTAAATAGAGGCACACTTGGGTCTGTGGCTTTTGAAACTTGCACTGTTCTAGGAAAACCTCACCTGAATTCTTCAGTATCAGAATTGTGGTCAAGTTGCCTGTACGAAACAAAATAAAAATGGCAAGACAAAGTATTTTGTAAAAGAAAAAGTTCTTCCCCTCTCCAAAAAAGAAACTGGCTTCTGAACAACTAATCTGTCAGATGCTAGCAGAGATAAATGCTCGTTCTTAGATCCTACAGGGGCATTGCCTAGAAGAATCTCAATGCTTAGATTTCTTCTCTCTTCTGCACTCACCCATCTGGAAGTGTGGATCAAACAGATCCTGGTGACATCAGCTCATCTTTCTGTTCTAAAACATGCTCCAATACTGCTCAGTGGTGTCACAGCCACGTCACAACCCCCACGGAGATTCTGTTCTCACAGCCATGAAACACACAGAGTGGAGTTTTCAGGGATCTCTTCCCACTTTGTTTGCTTTGTTGTCATTTTTTTTTCAGCATTTCAAAAGGCTTGGGTGAACAAAGAACAAAATGCCATTGATCTGGGAGCAGGTAAGAGAAAAGTGTGTGTTTTGTGTAAGAAATGGGTTCACCCACTAATGTAAGAAGTGAGCAAGTGCCTTTCCATTAACAAATCCAATACTTAGTGGTTTATTGCTACAAAACCCTTCTGCTGTGCTACATTACCCTGAGGAACTCTGGGAGACTTTTTTTTTGGCTGAGTTAAAATCCAGACATTTAAGGAAATGGATGGCACTAAATGATCCATAATTAAAATGAATTATTTAAATGGATAATGTAACTCAGGCAAGATAAATCTGGCTCCATTTTTTTCTCCTGGACACGATGGTTCTGTGAGGGTTTTCTGTTAACTCCACCCCCACCAGCCTCAAGAAGCATTCAGCTAGAAATGGAACATCTGTCTCAAATGGATTTCAACCTTAACTCAATAACAGGTGATTCAACCAAAACTTACCCCAGGGCAGATGGTGAAGTTCAGCCTGGGGGTGGTTTTATTATGTGCTTTTTATTCCACGATTTCTGTTCCTCTCTGTGTTGACATTGGCACAGGGACAGGTAATGACAGGAATATTTAACGCACCATCGTCCATGGCAGTGATCGTCCCTTCAGAAGGGAGGTGGCAGCTGGAACCCAGCCAGAACCCCTCAAGAGGAGAGCATGAGGGCTAATGGGTTCAGACTGGAAGAGGGTAGATTTAGATTAGAAACTAGGAAGAAATTCTTCACTATGAGGGTGGTGAGACTCCAGGGTGCCCAGGGAACTTGTAGATGCTCCATCCCTGGAGGCGTTCAGGGCCCAGCTGGATGGAGCTCTGAGCACCCTGGTCTTGTGGGAGGTGTCCCTGCCCATGGCAGGGGAGTGGAACCAGTTTTTCTTCAGGGTCCCTCCCAACCCAAACCATTCTGTGATTCCATGATCTATACAGAGTCGATGGGCAGTGACACAGTCGTGTCAGACAGATTTTTGAGACACTAGGAACAAAACCTGATGTCCTGTGCTCTTGTTTTTCTGTAGGCACAGAAACGCTGCCAACCATGGGAAACATTGCTTCCCAACACCTAGTATTAAACACATTTTCAATCAATGTAATGCACAAAATAATTGGAGATCTTTATATATAGATATATCTATGCATTTAGAGATACATCTCTATAGAGGAATAGAGATACCTGTTAGGTGTATATCTATCTATCTATTAGATATGATATATCTAATGATATCCATATATCTATTTTATTTTATATATATTTGTATTATTAGATCTATATTTAGATA
>NW_008599515.1:0-689 GCF_000691845.1 Merops nubicus
CCTTGCACTTGGCCTTGTTGAACTTCTCAGAAGTGCCATTGGCACAGCACTGCCATCGATCAGGCTGAGCAGATCAAGTGGCTGCACATCCTTCAGCTTCTGCCACGTGTGCTCCTGCTGCTCAGTATTCCCTCAGCAACACTTCTGGGGTAGTAGGTAGCGTTCAACATGATTTATCTGGATAAACTGTGTGCACATTATTTTTGCCCTTCATGCTTGGTTGTAAGGGGGATGTACCTCCCCAGCTCTCCTGGCAGCTACCCCCAGGCCTCTGGAGAAGACACCTGGAAGAGGCATGAGGCTGTGAGCCACCAGCAGGGTCTGGCAGCCCCCTGCAGAAATTGGGCAAGTTACATGCTCAAGGCTTAGATCAGTTGTCTCATTGCAAATAAATGCAATATGCCATGGGTTTGATTTCAGTGCTGTCTTGAGGGGAGAGTGAAGAGGTAACCAGTGTGAAATTGGGTCATCCCCATTTGCTCCATGGTCTGGGGAAAAAAAATCATCCAGTGCTCTGATTGGGGGACTGGCAGTGCTGAGGGTGTTAAGTGTCTGGGCATTGGCTAAAGAGCAGTATTAAAGAAATGTTTTTCTTATTGCACTCCCCTTTTTGAAGACTTTTTATGACAAGAGCTATTTAAGGAAAAAAAACCCAACTGATTGAGATTGCCCTGAGCTCTGCTACGGCT
>NW_008599515.1:1017-4568 GCF_000691845.1 Merops nubicus
CCCAGGAACTTGGAGTTGGTGCAAGAGGCCACCTCCATAAGAACTGACTCTTCCTGCAGGGGGATTGGGAAGGTTTGTCTGCATACTGCATGTGCTGTGTGGGAATTCTGGCTATCAAAAGAGGCTCCCCAACTCTTCGCAGTTCCCAGGATTGCAGGGTAAGAACATGAGTCTGTCTCTGGGAAACTACTACATAATTAGACTCATTGCCTGGCTGATTCCATCTCCCACGGCGTGGTTCCTGAGTCAGCTCTCTCCCTTCTTCACACACTAGGCAGTGAGTGAGTGCACTGACTTGTTCCTCCCTCCAGCTGTCTGGAGCTTTGGATCTCTGGTGTGGGATGTGGTAGCAGAGGGAGGAGTCTGGCTGCTGCTCTGCCTGTTGATGATAATATCATTCTATATTGGGCAAGAGATCACCAGAAGATGCTGTCATATACATAGTGGCTGTATTGTTTTCTTAACCCAGAGACCCATGCTGACCCTTTGCTGTTACAGACAGTGTCCCCACTTGCACAATAACATTAATATTTTCCCTCCAATTATTTCAAAGATTGGATTATATTTTTTTTTTGGGTGAGTGGATTTGCATTTAGATGTCCTTGAAGCAAATTACAGAAGCTGTAGTTATGGTGAAGTCTGGCTTTTCTTTCTTTTATTTTTTAAATCAAGAGGAAAGTAAAACCTTTTGAGCCTCCTTCATCTGTAGCAACATGTTATTTCATACTATAGCTATGCCCTGTAGTATCATTGCAGAGCCTAAGAAGATTAAACTAGCCTGTATTTCATGAGGAAAAGAGAGCATAGATAATTGCTTAACTTGCTAATCTCTTTAAAAGTATCTGTGAACAAGTTTTAAAAAATCTGCAGAATTAAAATAAACAGACAGACTTTATTCTGAAGGGCCTAGTTTATAAAACCCAGGTGACTTCTTCTTCTAAAGTCTGCAACCTCCTTGGGATGTTTATCCACCACCTACTGTCAGGGATTTAATCCAAGTCAAAGAGGTGGCTGAAGTTGAGCTGAATGTGTTTGTAAATTGTAATAAAGGGAAACTGAAGAAAATCCTCATGTAAATATGTGGTTCTATCACTGTGTCTTTGTCCTTCCTTTTGGTACCTCTCCTCCTCTCTGTGGTGCTGCTTCTTTCCTCACATCTCCCTGAGAGCAGGTGTCCTTCAGGCAGTGACATTCTTGCTGGGGTCCACAAAGTGCTCAGCCTAGCTTCAGGAAGCTCAAAATAAATACCTGGAGCTTATTTTTCCTCCTGATACTTCCTCTATTGATCACTGTCTTATTGTTGTCTGATTTTGGTATCCAGGAGTTGTCAAAAACGTTGTGTTTACTCTTCTACTCTACAGCTTGTCCAGAAAATAAATGTGATGCTTCTCAAGGAAAAACATTCTGGAGGAAACATGAGTCATATTTGTTACTATGGGCTCTAGATGACATGGTTACAGGCAGCCTGATTCTGCTTTGGATGTAGAATTCTAATACCATTTTTTTCAGTGTGTTTGCTTATTTTGTTTGGATTTAGTTTTTATTTTCTTTAACAGAAGCTCATAAAATGTTTCGATAGTGGTCATGGCAGTTCACAAGAACATTTTCTGTTTCATTATTTCTCTTTTGACCAGCTCTACCTATCCTCTGCTTCTAATCTGTATTTAACAGATGAGTGTATCTCAGTAATGAATATTTGAGAGTATCACAATCTGTGTGTGTGGCAGCCCTCCAAGTTAAGGAGGAAAACTCCGTGGGAAGAGCTCCTGGGTACTCATTTTACTGCTCAGCTTTAGGCATCTGGTTAATTGTTCCTAACAAGCTGAAACAAAACGGAGAGGCAAACACAGTCAGATATGTTTTAATTTGCATTTCAATGACATTTCCAATGCCAGGGTATGGTTTGGCAGAGTTACTGTCTCCCAGGAGTAGGAGAAAATGCCAGGCTATCTGAGGGTAGAATTCTCCTCTCTCCATATGGTGCTTGAAAAGGGCAAAGGTAAAACAGAGAAAGTTGCAGTCTTATTAAATCCAGAACTAAGTTTTGAGATGAACTTATAACTTCAAGAGTGTTGCACCTGATGGTTGTTTACTTCAGGACGATTTGGTTGTTTGGATGAATTTGCTGTTACACTCCTTAGGCAAACTGGCTGATGAAAAACCATAATTGGTCCACTGTCAGTGCTGCTGTGGAGGCAGAAATAGAACACAGAGGTTAACAAGCATGGGAAATCCATGAAGTGGGCTCTAGCTCTCTCAGCCTGGGTCTGCCTCAGCTGACTCCCTGGGGGCAGCTACGAGTGTCCCTGTCTCCATGTGGGAAACCTCTGCTCTCTGGCAGCCTTCCTGAGACCCCTGCTTTGCTGCTGGGGGCATATTTCTTCCTGAGAAAGACAGATTCCTGCAGCTGTTTTGTTGAAGTCATTCCTCTTCCAGGTTTTAATCCTGTTTTAGCTTTTCTCACTAGTAAATTATCTAGTGATAATCCTTAGTTAGGGGAAACGCCAGTTTTCCTTGTGGAGGTCTCACAGGACCTGCAAAGGGCTGTCCTGGAAAAACTAGTGGGAGTTTGGTTCACAAAAATGCTTTGGTATTCAGTGTTAACCATTTGCACATACAGCCAGGATAAAGGAGCTGCATGAGCAGTCCTGGAGGACTGTCACCTGGCTGCCTATGTGTGACTTACAACTCCTTATTTTCCACAAACCTGATAAAGAATTTACTATTCTCCAGGTGCTCTGTTTATATGTACTGAGCAGCTTAATAATTTCTTTTTTTTTTAAAGTGTGGGAATATTTGGCTTTTTTTGGGGTTTTTTTGTTTGTGGTGTGGTGTTGTGTGTTTGTTTTTTTTTTGTTTATTTGTTTTTTTTTTAAATGACCATTCCTGCCTAGTTAAGTGGAGTCAACTGAAGGTTAAAGCTAATTTAAACTGGTTGCTATATTTAGCATTTATGGCTCTAAAAGGATTATAGGAAAATAGATACTACATAAGTGGCCATAATCTTCTCACTGTTTGTGATACTTGAGTGGCAGAGGAAGGGGTGCCAATCTGAGATTAAAAATCTAATTTTAGGGAGGTAACAAGAGTCACACTGAAGCAAAAAGGTAAAGATGGATTAAATTTTGTGGACTTAAGTACGTCTGAGGCTCAATTAAAAAAATTAAAACCTTCTTATTGGAGCTTTAACCAAAGCTCGTGATTCTAAATTATGTTCTATTTCCATCCATCAATTCAATGAAATCAAACTAGACACTTCAGTTATACACTTGATGAAACAGCCAGAAAACATGTTCAGAGGGCAGGTTTTTTCACTGCTTGAGTTTTGACGAGCCACCTCTGTGCCATTATGATTGCTGGAGGCAGTACTTAACCAGCTCTTCTTCAGTGCTACTTCCAACATGACAGTGACAAGAAAGCCCAGCCTGGGATGTGAGGAGCCAATGCAGACTGCAGCTCTGCAGCTCCAGTGCTGCCCCTTGCTCACAGTGCAGTCACCCTGCCTGTAAAGCCCTCCCAGCTAATTGATTTTTCATCACCTGGAGGAAAAA
>NW_008599516.1:0-7675 GCF_000691845.1 Merops nubicus
GTCTGGCTGAGGATTACTTTAGTTTCCGGTACGCTCCGTTCCAGCTGTTGTCATTGCTGGATAGCAAGCAAGGCTCAGAAAATCTGGATGAAGCTTTGCTTCATAGCCAATTAAAAACAACAAAAAAAATCAGTCCGAGATTAGCCCCAGCCTGTGTGAGATAGAGAACTGTTTTCCAAATTTCACCAAATATGTTGCATTTGGGAGGCAGTTCTAGTTCATATGTGGAATGCCACCACAGTGGCCGCGATGGGGGTGGTGGAAGCACAGAATGTTCAGGGAAGCACTGCACAAGTTTGATCAGGGACAGAGCTGTTCCCTGACCTTCTGGAGCACCAGCCTCCCCGCCAAGGAAACCCAAAACACTCTGCAGGCCCACGAGGTGTCCCTGCATCCCCGAGAAGCAGGTGGAGGTCCTGCAGCCCCACCGGGTGTCCAAGCACAGTGGTTTCTGTGCAGCACATCAGCATCAGACTGCGCCCCTGCGGGCTGGGCATTGCAGATCGACTCCTGGAACAGAGAGAAGCTGGGATAATACAGGACTGGGCTTTCTGAGTAATGGTGTTGAGAGTGACGTGTCAAGAGTTGGTGACCTTGCTGTCTGAACTGAATACATGTTTATTTGAACAGTTTGGTTGATACAGGGTTGTGTGTTCTCAGGAAAATGTTGATATTGTGTGTAGTTATGATTTATTTTAATAACCTAAAGAGAAATAAGGATTGTAAGTTAAAAGCTGTTACTTAACAACTAGTCAGGTCCATTTGATTCATTTGATTACCAAATCTGCTGGTTTATGATTGAACCATGACGAACATGCTGAACTCCTTACCAGGGTTTTTTTTTGTTGTTAAATTACTTTATAAGGAGATTTTGATTTCTTTCAGTGAAGAGGGAACCAAGATTCAAGTCAGAAGGTGCTTTCTTCTGCAGTTGTGAAGTTTTACAGCTATTTACATGCATGATTCATTCAAGGAAGAAATGACTTTTCAGCCAAAATCCTCAGGGGAAGTACACCACAGTAAAGTGGAAACACAAATATTTTGAAATACATTGAGTTAGTTGAGCTGTTCCTGTAACACTAGCTTTTTATTGTTTTAGTCAGTGAAGTGCAGTCACTTGGCAGTACTAGAGCTTTAAATGGATCACTGAATATCACATTATAAACCAGGTTCCCCTCGCCTGTAGTAGTGGTGGCTCTGCCCAGGGTGTGCCTTGGTTCCAGGCTGAAATCTGGAAAAGTTTGTCCTGTCTGGAAGCACACAGAGGCCTGGAGCAGCTGTGTTAAGGGCCCAAAAGCACTGGAAATAGTCTCTTATATTGACTGGTAGAGGGGCCTGATCTCTCTTCACTAATGACTTCATGACTAAACACAGTTTCTTTCACAAGCTGTTGCTTCTGGATTAAAGAACAGTGGTCCACACAGGGAGGTATTTTAACTGTGGTGACACCCAGGTTTGCTACACTGATAAACTAAATTTAATTTATGTTTCCCGTGATTTCTTGGCAATGGTTCCACATCTTCTGGCCCAGTGAAAGCTAGGATAAAATTATAAATCATGGTTAATTTTAGCTTCAGGAAATCTTGTTGGTCTTTTAAAGATTTTGACCAGATCAAAATGTAACAAAATAGGCAAAGTGAAGTTTGCTTACACATGACTAGTGTTCAGTGCCTGGAAATGTAGAGATCAGGGAAAATAAAGTGGATGCAGAGGAGGTTATTCACAGCCCTGTGTTCAAGTAATTTTTTCTCTGTTTTTCAGGTCTCAGAAACTGAAAGGCTTTCATATGTAGGGAACAACTTTGGCAGTGGAGCTATGAAATGTAACTCCCTATGCAGGTATGGGTTTTCCTGGCAAAACGAGGGCAGGAGCATGGAGCTGGAAGCAGAGGAATTGCTCAGACATGGAGTTCCTGGTAGCCTTTTTTGAAGCTGGCTCAGAATTTCCCAAAGAGCCTGTGATTTGAGCCAAGAGACTCCAGCCACTGGCAGCTGCATTGTTTGTGCTTGTTATGCCCCTTTGGAAGTTGTGATGGTACATACAAACAGAGTGTATTTGAAAAGGTCTTGTGAAAGAAGGGATGAGGAAATAATTTAGTGTAGCCAAAACCTAGGAATAACAGCTGTGTTATTAAAAAAAAATAAGAAATGAAGGTTAAGAAATAGTCCAGGAAACCTGTGGGTCATTAATTGCTGTTTAAGTTCAAGGCCACAGCACGATGCTGCTGTGTGAATTGATAAGCTGTCTGTGCCACTCGCTGTGGAAGGAAGTGTTGGTGAAACCATTGGCCTTTATGTGTCCCTGTTTGAGAACGTGACCTTTGTGGCATGGGGGCAGATCACACTGGTCTCCTAAGGAGCATTCTGTATGTGAGATCTTTCTCATTCTGTAATAGAAAAACTGACAAATGGGTGGAGAGCCCATGTGAAATCATGTGAAAAGAAAATAATCTTGCCTTGTTGTACCAGGAGCTGGTTTTTTCTCCTTTGATGCGTGTTACTGCTCCTACTAGCCTACACAGGAGCAAAGTGCATGTAACACATGCCAGGCTCTTGGTGCCCACTGCTCTGCTCTGTAGATCGACTCCAGCTGCCCCACGTGGTTTGCTCATGTGGCTTCTCTCTCTTGTTGTTGTGCTGCCCTGATCAGGTCTGGCAAGTTGAAGTTCAGGAGGAGTGCAGGACTGAAGAGCAGAGTGCCCTGACACTGTTAGGAAGAGGAGGGGCTTTCAGGTGTCGGCACCCTGGTGTCCTGTGGTCTGCATAACACTTGACATGAGGAAGCATTTCTTTACTACAGCGTAGCCAAACTCTGGAACTTCTAGCTCGGATCACAGGATTCCTAGAGAGGTGGCTGATGCCCCAAACCTTGTCAGTGTTTAAGAGGCATTTTAGACAATGCCCTTAACAGCATGCTTTAGCTTTTGTTCTTTAATAATATGCTTGAACTTTTTGTCAACCCTGAAGTGATCAGGCAGATGGCCAAGATGATCCTTCTAGGTCCCTTCCAACTGAACTGTTCTATAATTCTGTAAAAGGACCTGGTTTCACCTCTGGAAATAGTCTGTCAAAACATCTTGATACTAATCTTTCTTTTTTTCTGAGAGGTGAAAATGGGTGAGCTGGACCTGCTAGATACAACAGGCTCCATTTGAAGATACTGTAGCTGAAAATAGGCACCAAACAGCTTTTTCTGCTTGAGTTTGGAGAGCTGAACTTAGTTTAATGAATAATTAAAATACAGGTATCAATGCAGTACTATTTTTAGTCAGATTTAGCACTTATCTCTGACCACTGATTAAGAGGATGTTTTAGTGGCTTAAGTGGTTCTTGCCTGCACCTCTGGAGATCTGGAGCTGTGGAAGCTAACAAGGCAAGCAAACTGCTCATCTCTGTTCAGCTTCAAGTATTATTTTTTCATTAGATGTGCATATGCCTCAGTATCTTCAGAGACTCGGGCAAGAGTCAATTAAGCCATTTGTTGCATTTCTTTCAAGTTTTCCCACCCCATCCTTCTGTCCCTTTCCTCCCACATCTGCTTCAGCTGCACACATGAGGATTTACACCAGCAGATCCATTCCCATCACTCTCACTAGCCGTCAGCCTAAAAATGGGCACACAGCTAGTAATGAGGATATAACAGCGAGCAGAAACAGCCAAGTTTTATTCTGGGTGTAGAGTCAATGAGTCAGCCAGACCCCAGGCCTTCTTGGTGCAGAGCTGCCCAGAGACCCTTTGCTGTGATTCGCACTGAACTCGGGCAGCTCCTTTGAGACCTGCATAGAGTTCTGCTGTCACTGCAACCAGCAGCTTTGTTGTAAAGTGGGTTTTGTCTCAGGAATTGTGTGCTGGGTTTTAGGAGGATGTGTTGCGGAACAGACCGAGTGCAGGCACCTGTCAAAAGGTATCACATGGAATGAACTCTTCTGGCCGTGTAAGAAACTGGTGCCACTAGTGCCCTGATCAGCTGTAAGGGTGACTTACAGCCTGTTCCTGATGGGTTGTGAGACATGGTGAGGAGCAGCACAAACCATTTTGGCTTACTCTTCTGATATGTGTGATGGAAAAGAATTTACCTGAGAGAAATCATCCTGTTTTAGAGACAGCAAAGTCATATATCTGAGAAGCTCTGAGGACTTAAAGTGACTTGTACTAAGCAGAGCAACAGCCATGGGGAACCCTAGTTTTTAAAACACAGGAAACTACACAGAAGCACTGAGAAACTCAGGGTTGTGACACGTCAAAAAGTCAAAAGAGAACAGCAGCAAGCACTTCAGCACCTAGATTTCATCTTCATCTGTGCATTTTGGTCCTAATTTAGTTGTCTTAAGACTTCTGTGTTTACATAGAGCAACAGATCTTTGTATTTTTTTTTATATGTGTAAGTGCATACCTTGAACATAACTTGTTTCATTATGACACTCTGAATGTGCTTGGAAAAATTCTACTTGCAAGACAGAATATTTGGTAGGGGACAGAGAATACACATGGCTCTGCACCATAGAAGTGCTTATAAAATGCTGATCAATATCTAAAAGGCGAGGGGCAAGGTGATGGGACCAGACTCTGGTCAGTGGTGTCCAGCAACAGAACAAGGGGCAAGGGGCACAAACTGGAACCCAGGAGGTTCTGTCTGAGCAGGAGGAGAACCTGCTCTGCTGTGAGGGTGCAGAGCCTGGAGCAGCTGCCTGGAGAGGCTGTGGAGTCTCCTGCTCTGGAGAGATCCCAAACCCACCTGGCTGTGACCCTGGGCACCCTGCTGTGGGTGACTGCTTTAGCAGGGAGGTTGGATAAGCTGATCTCCAGAGGTCCAATCCACCCCCACCATGCTGGGATTCTGATTTATTTTAGAACATCACTTCCACTGAACTGTCTTTCACTAATCACTTCTCACTGTTCTTCCCAGGTATTTTGTTGGTGTGTTAGACAAAGACTCTGGGCAGATGGAAGTCTATAATGCTGAAATGTTCAACATGCAGCCCTTGCTGTCAGGTAGGAGGATGCTGTGTTTAACCCCAGCACCAAGTCACAACATGCTAGACCTGTGTATGCATTGAGGTACTGACTGCCTGGTTGCTGACAGCAGTACCCTCTGTGGCCTCCCTGGCTGCTCTTTTCCTCGTTTTTGCCTTATTCTCTCAGCATGGAGGAAGGAAGATATGTTACCCTCTCCTTCTAAGGCACTGTGTAATGTGAAAAACATAGGGAGAAGGAAGCAAGGTGAAATTTAGGATGGAGGTTAAACAGAGATTGTTGTGGGTGGGAGGGTGGAAGTGCTGGAGTCAGTAACGGTCATCACTGTTCAGAGTAAGTGCAGCCCTGTCTAGGTGTGCTCTGCTGATGGAAGCCTAGAAATTACAAGCTCAAGGGACTGGATCACTGAAAAACAAAACAAATTTTCTGCAGCAGTACTGCTCTCTGTTACTGAACCCAGGAGAATAACCCAATAAAGTTGGTCTTTTGGGAGCTTATTTCTTCTGTGTGCAGCAGGACCCGAGTGTTTCTGCAGTCCAAGCATTAAGCTCATAGGCTTTATAGCAAAAATTGGCTTCCCTTTCCTTTTTTTATTGTAGGTAGGTACTCATATTCAGTGTGTTCCTTAATTAACCAAGTCCTGTGGAGGAGATCTTGAAGTGATGTGCCAAGTCATTCAGTAATGGATTACAGCTAAAGGGATACCAAAAACATGTACTGTCCTGACTGCTGCAAGCCATGCATACTGACTTCTGTTCTTTTATAGATAACTTAATACCTGATGACACGAAGGATTATCAGACTAAATCCTACAGAGAGAAGGTAAAGTTGAAACCCCATATCGTATTCTGCTGTGTTTGTCCAGCTAACTGTGGTAGATGAGACTGTCATGTTTGGTTTACTGCACTGTAAAGCTGTGCAAGTTCAGCACTCTGTGCCTTGAGGTCTATGAGACAGCGTATTATTAGTGCCTAACTTGGCAGTATTTTCATAATTATTTGGGGTTTGATTACCATCCCAGTTACTTCTTACCCCCTTGCAGATCAGTACTTGTTGGATGGTTGGGCTGCGCCCAGTGTAACATTTGAAGTTTTGTTGGAGAGTGTGGAACAAGTGGTGGTTGGCTGAGTTTTCTTCTTAGGTGCAAAGTCTCTTCAGTTCAGCAGCATGTTTCAATTTGCATCTCTCCTGCACAGATGGATTTGTGCATCGAGGCATTTGGGACCAGCAAGCAGAAGCGAGCTCTGAATGCTCGGCGAATGAATGCAGTGGGCAGTGATGTTCTGAACACAGCTGTGACAAAAGCAGCAGCAAACGTCATAGATGCAAAGGGAGTAACAGGTAACAATGTTGTCTTGGGGTTTATTGAAGACCATCAGAAGTGCTTTTTTCTGTCTGTTCCTTGCCAAGTGTGGTGGGAAGAACAAAAGGGTTTTCTCTGAGTGTCCAGGGAAGCAGCTGGTCTGACACCTGTAAAGGGTACGTATGGAGTAACTCACAGGTCGTTCTGCTGGAAAAGGAGCTGGTTCCTTTTGATCTTGCTTGACTCTGTGGGAGTTGCCTGAATGAGGCAAGGTCCTTGTGGCATCAGTGTCTGTCCCTGCCCATCACTGGGACCTCTTCTGGGAGTGCCTGGATATTGGTTTGCTAGGATAAAGGCATCATACTGACCTGGTCTGAACAGAGTCAGTGAACATTCATTAAGGTGAACTCTGCCCTGGCTTCCCAGTGGCATGTCCACAGGAAATGATCCAAGCCCTAAACCAGATTACAGTGCCATCAGGTGCCATCCCCAGTGCTGGTGGACCTCGGCTTCTGCTGTGGAGGAGTTTGCAGCAAAGAGCCATCTGCTGTGGCCTTGTTTATTGTCACTACTGCAGGGAATGTTTGCTCTCCAAAGCACCACACTGAGGTGCTTATTCAATGGGAATTGATAACCCTGCTGCTGAGTGCCTGGGAGGCTGCAGCTGTATTATGTTGTCCAGCCTGTGCCAGCCCCCCAGTCAGGAAGGAGTTGGGGAAATGGGTCATGTCAGTGCCACAAGAACGGGCAGGGATGTGGAACACTCAGCTGGCACGCAGAGGCAGAGGGAGCTGGGTTTGGTTAGTCTGGCAAAGGACTAGAGAGGCCAAAGGAGATCTAACAGCACCCCACAGCTCCCTGAAGGGCAGTCAGAGCCAAGCCTTTCTCAATGGTGTCAACAGGGGCCATCAGCACAAGTAGCAGTGGTCCCTGAACCTTGGGAGGTTCACATGGGAGACTGGGGTAATCTTCTTGCCTTGGAGAGTGGTGAGGCATGAGGGTAATGTGGAGTCACTGTCCTTGGGGGTTTTGAAGCCTTGTCAGGACAAACTCAGGACTGACCTAACCTAGTGCTGTAGATAGTCCTGCTCTAAGGAGGAGGTTGAGTAGAAGACCTCCAGAGCTCCTTTCCACCAGCACTTCTGTAATTCTGAGTTGCATTGGCTATGAGTGGGAGAGATGTCTGTGTACTGTAGAACCCGTCAGCTCTCATTCCTTCCATTCCAGCTTGGATATTGACTCTGCTCTCAGAGCTGCTTTGTGCCAAACGGATGCTCTGCAGGCAGGAGGTGCAGTAGCAGCAGTTTGTCTTGGTGCTCTTCTTTCTAGGTTTTTCTCTAGCCTGAAGTGGCTTTTCTAAATTTTAAAGAGCAGAAATGGTAGAAGTGATGACACTGGT